>NC_031502.1:58746666-58790301 GCF_000237925.1 Schistosoma mansoni
TCGAGACCAATGTGGTGAATCCCTAAAACCGTGGATGCTGGCCGGCTCAGTCGTGTATAGTAGTAGCGTCCGCGCGCGAGACTGATAGGTCCTAGGTTCGAATCTCGTAAGGCAGGATGGTGGATGCGCACTGTTGAGGAGTCCCACAATAGGACGAAACGTCCGTCCAGTGCTTCTAGGTTTTCCATGATGGTCTAGCTTCAATTAATTCATGATTTCAACTATGAGAAATAACTAATATTCAAGAATATTATTATTAAATGAATAGTCATCTAATGATTAAGTACTTTAATCTATTTAGTGGATGATATCTGAATGTGCTAGGTTTAATCCAATATATAATCTTACATAAGTATTATCAAGAAGCTTATTATGTAAAATTAGAGATATTTATCTGACCTCAATGTTAATGTTTAAGAAGACAAAACTACTTTACTTATCTGATGATAATTTATATTACTGATTGAGTTTTAACTTGAAAGCTATTTGAAAGTCAGACAGGATTCATTGAATAGAATAACTGTATTCTATTAATATCAATAATTCTTCATAATATATATATATTCAGGATCTATTCAAAGATCAAACTCAAAAACACATTACTGATCTTCTTTAATGAATGAATTTGTTAAATTTACAAAAATAACAAACAATAGTTCTTTTCAATAGTTGAGATCATGAATTAATTGAAGCTAGACCATCATGGAAAACCTAGAAGCACTGGACGGCCGTTTCGTCCTATTGTGGGACTCCTCAACAGTGCGCATCCACCATCCTGCCTTACGAGATTCGAACCTAGGACCTATCAGTCTCGCGCGCGAACGCTTAACCTATACACCACTGAGCCGGCCAGCATCCAACGGTTTTAATGTCTGACTTCAACCGATCATTGAATTTTCATTCACATCATTTTTAACAAGTAAACAAAAAAGACTATTATCAGAAGGTGGGGGTCGTGTGGAGATTTTAGTAATTTTATAGTTGAAGTCATGAATCAATTGAAGCTAGACCATAACAGAACGAAACGGCTGTCCAGTGCTTCCAGGTTTTCCATGGTGGTCTAGCCTCAATTGACTCATAATCTCAATGATTAAAACAAAGATTATCAAAGTGGCGGTTTTGTGGATATTGTTGTAATTTCTTTTTTAATAGTTAAATTCATGAGTCGATTAGATAAATCTAGATCACCATGGAAAAAAAACTAATTAGATTGTCGAAAAATATTATTTATAGGTAGTACTATCCATTTTTCTCTTTATTTGTTATGGTTAATGTTATTGAGAGTATATAATATAAGTAGTAATGTGTGAAGTGTTGAAATACACACGCACACACACTCATATGTACACAATCTCGGAGAGACAGAGAGAGAGAGAGAGAGAGAAAGACAGACAAACGAGTTCTTTATTCTCTTAGTGAATATTTATAAAGAAGGCAGCCTATTTAATCTTAGCAACATGAAAAGAGACAATCATTGATATAATACAGTAGTAATGTGGTTGTAAATAGCTGATAAATTGTTACTAATTATAGTATAGAAGAAAATCAGTACAGAAGAACTTGTCATTACGCTGTATGTGTTGAGAATATATATAGAGACTGAATTGATTAGTCAATCTTGGCAAATATAAACTATTTGTAATGATGCCTTTTTGAACGCTTGATGTTTGTTGTGAGTCATTAAATAGACGAATAGAAAACCTTCTTATGTTTGAAGGGATAGAATATTGAATTAGGGTTTCTAAGGTTTTTTATATCAACACTAGGACATAAATATAACCAAGTGATAAGATTTGGATAGCACGAAACAAATGTTTGCTGAATTTTACCCTTAGTCAATTGTTTATATTGATAATTGATGAATAATATGTTCGGCAAACTGGGCCGAACTTCTTCAGGGGAAATAATCGATTAAATTTGAGTTATCGAGATCGTTTTATATTTAATGTTTTCTAGATGATCAGAAAACAATTTCTTTCAAATTATTCGTTCTTATTTTGACGAGTCTTCATATTGAGATCTAAACCGATCAATGTTAAACTATCACTGAAAACCTAGAAGCACTGGACAACCGGTTCATGATCTCCATAATCCTATACTGTGAATCTTCATATATATGACAATCGTCACTGAGATATTGATACGATCTTTGGCTTAATTCAATTATGGATTCAAACTTATAATGATTCCTCATTATATCTATTTAAAAACAAAAGTAGAAAATAAACAAAACAGGAATCAGCATCGAATTTCATTTGTCGAATAAAACTATAATGATCATGCATACCAATATATGATCATAAATAAACAATGAGCATGAGGGTTTTTAATGACCTTGATTAGATAAATAATCCAATCAGTCATATGTTTTAATAAACCTACACTTGTATTTAACTGATAATGATTTAATCAATAAATCAAATAACATATTACTATTGACCAAACAATTTGATGTTAAGCAAAGGTGGATAGTGGCTAGTAGTGGAATCCAGGACGCTCGATTTGTCCTATTTGGGACTTGTCAGATGGATGTACCTGCATCTCAGAGTTGATGTTCACTCCATAACTCGAACTCAGTACCGCTCGCTTCAAATGCCATTGCGTTATCCACTCGGCCACTGAGTCCTGATAGCCAATTGCTTGTGCGATGGGGTAAAGTTTAAATTCATTTAGTATTGTTTGTTTGAATCTCCCCATTGATGTGTTAGGACTGAAACTGGTCAGTCTCTAATTGGCATATGTGCATACTGTGCGTATTACCTCGATATAGCCTTAATTCATAAGCATGGTAAGCAAAGATGGATAGTGGCTAGTAGTGGAATTCAGGACGCGCGTTTCGTCTCATTTGGGATTCGTCAGCTGGATGTACCTACATCTCAGAGTTGATGTTCACTCTGAAATTCGAACCCAGTACCTTTCACTTCAAACGCCATCTCGTTATCCACTCGGCCATTGAGTCTTGAAGTTAAAGTACCAGAAATTACTTATTTACCCTTTTTACCCCTCATGAAGGAGTATGTGCCATTCACCATCATCAGAATTTATTCACGATAAAATTATTCGTAAAATATTAAATCATTTATTGATAAATTTTGCAATATATTTCAATAGTGTAATAAGAAGACGATGATGTCGTTCAGAAGAACAATGAAAGCTTCATGACCAAACCATCCAGCCCAGAGAACAAAACTCCATCAAAATGAGAAATCTAAGATTATCAGAACTATGTGATTGATGTATTAGCACACATTATTTTCTTTATTATCATTGTCTTCTCTTATCCTCTATTTCTAGTCAAGTTGAACTTTTATTTTTTTATATATAAATGTTCACATAGTTCTGATGATCTTCGTCTTCTTATTACACTATCCAAATTTCAACGGTGTTCGTTTATGAAATGACTAATTAAAAAGATCATAACTGACAAACAGTTTTATCAAAAATATTAGAGATTTCTTCACGAACTGATATCAGCTATAATGCAAGATTATTTTGTATCCGTGTAGATGAATGGATTTGACAGAGCAATATGATTGATTCATCAGTTTTTGTTTACTTTTGTCTGTTATATTTAATAGTTGAAAGCGTGAGTCAGTTGATGCTAGACCACCATGAAAAACCTGGAAGCATTGGTCGGCCGTTTCGTCCTACTACGGGACTCCTCAGCACTGGTCTATCAGTTAAGGGCTCTGGCTCGAGACTGGTAGATCCTGGGTTCGAATCTCGCGATGCGAGATCGTGGATGCGCACTGCTTAGGAGTCCCACAGTAGGACAAGAGACGGCCGCCTAGTGCTTCGAGGTTTTCCATTATGGTGTAGCTTCAATTAAATCACGCTTTCAACTATGAAAATGCTAAATCTCCACGAAACCCCTTCTGGTTGTTATATTTAACATAAGAAAAGATCTAACATCATATTTGGACGTACAATTATTGCATTCTCTAATTGTTGACAGTCCCAAGAAAAATTCATTTTCTACACAAATAAACAACGATACAATAAACATATGCATTCATATTACTAACCTAGAGATGAATTCATAAAGTACTAAGGAGATCTAAGTGATTATATTCCGTTAAAGAAGATTAAAACAAACACTAACAATGATCATTAGATAGTGAATTTCAAGTCAATTTTTAAAGGTAATAAGCTCACTTTAAGACACTGGTATCCTGGATTTGAGCTTTGAAGAGGCTATGATCAATCATTGACTAGTCCCAAAGTAAAACGAAATAAGTATTTAGTGTTCTATAAATTTGTAAACGATATCACGTTGTGATCAAAAACAATATCAAGATTTAGCATTTTTAACTACACCAAAGTTTCATTCATTTAGTTGAATTTAATTCCAATCATAATCAGTAACATAAATTCCTATTAAATTCACTTGGTATTGTTTGTTTGAAACTTTCCATTGATGTTTAGGACTGCAATTGGTCAGTGTCTTATTGATATATGTTCATCCTGTACGCATTGCCTCAGTATAGCCTTGATTCACAAGTATTATAAGCAGATATAGATAGTGGCTAGCAGTAGAATCAAGGATGGACATTTCGTCATATTTGGGACTCTTTGTTTGGATGTACTTGCATCTCAGAGTTGATGTTCACTCTGGGACTCGATCCCAGTAGCTGAGTGGATAACGCGATATAGTTTGAAGCGAGCGGTACTGGGTTCGAGTCCAAGATTGAATACCAACTCTGAGATGCAGGTACATCCAGCTGACGAGTCCCAAATAGGACGAAACGCGAATCCTGGATTCCATCTTAGCTAATACATTCCTATTATTTTAGTAATGTCTATTACATGATGTATAATAATAGAAGCGGAAAACTTCTATGTTCAGTAAATTGAATAAACAATCTCTACACAAAAAAAACTAGACAAACAAATGAATATAAATAGACAAATGGATAGGTAGAATGATAGTTATCCAGACAAGTCAATAGACAGTCTAATTACCAGATAGACAAATGGATTTAGAGTTCACTGTAAAAACTGATGTGTGTGTGTGTGTGTTAAGCTAATGTGATAGATCATTATTATTATTATTCCTATAAAGAAGTACAAAAGGTTACAATGTGACAGGAAAGGAAAGGAAAAACAATCTATAACAAAGACTTGATGAGTAATTGGTGCTTAATGAAAACAATACCAGAGATTTATATGAGTAGACTTAGTAGACAACATAGAGTTGTTAAGTAGAAAATTTAACTTAACCTTAAAAGTTAACTAATCCTGTGAATTATTTCTTCTGTTAAGACTTTGAATAAACTGACATAAGTCGGTTTTTTTTGTATATAGGTTCCTTTTATTAACTGTAAAGTTCTTTGTTTTGAAAACTCAGTCACTGTCGGTGAAAATATTAGTCCATATGTTTTAAATTCAACTTAATATTGTTTGTTTGAATCTACCCATTGATGTTTTTAGGACTGCAACTGGTCAGTCTCTTATTGGCATATGTCCATCCTGTGCGTATTGCCTCAATATAGCATAAATTCACAAGCATGGTAAGCAAAGGTGCATCAGGACTCACTGGTCGAGTGGATAACGCGATAGCGTTTGAAGCGAAAGGTACTGGGTTCGAGTTATGGAGTGAACATCAACTCTGAGATGCAGGTACATCCAGTTGACGAGTCCCAAATAGGATGATAGCGCATCCTGAATTCCACTACTAGCCACTGTCCATCTTTGCTTACCATACTAATCCATATGGTTACAGAAAATCAAAAATCTAAAGACTCAATTTCATAAATAATTACTTATTAATTTAGGTTGAGTTGAATGGTGGCTAGTAGCGGAATTCAGAATTTGCGTTTCATCCTCATCAGGAGTCCTTAGAATGATATATTTATACCCAAGTTGATGTTTGCATCGGGATTTGAGCTCAGTAACTTTCACTTCAGGCGTCCAATATATTATCTACCTAGATACTGAATTCAAATATCCACTGACCGTTGGAACTGGATAAATTTCAATGCATTTGTATTGGTTGCTTGCACATCAACACAAAGGTTCAAGAAACATCAACACGGGTTCGGGTAAACCATCCTGAGTGTTCCTGATGAGGAGGAAGCACGAATTCTGGAGTCCGCTACTAGCTACCATCCAACTTTGCTTAAATGCTTATGACTTGATTGCAATATTGAGGCAATCCGAGCAGACTGCATATATCCCATAAAGAGACTGATCAAATGCAGTCCATAACATTAATAAAAAGATTTAAGCAACCAGTACAAATGAATTATTTAATAAGCTCTTCATTTTTTGTCGCTGCCAAAGAGGAGGTGGAGTGGATACCGTAGCGGGGCCGGGAGAGCAGTGGTCAGTTGGTGCGGTCATGCCCAGAAAGGAGGCGTCTGATGCAAGGTTCCGGCGAGGCGTTAAATTTAACAGTCAATGTCAATGAAGAGAGAATGTGGGATGTCCCGGATGCTGGGTAGACATCAGATTTAGATGGCCTGGAAGTTCGAAAGAGTTATAGAGGTCAGAGCACCGGCGAACTTATCATTTCGACGGGGAGCGTGGTATGAACTGCCTCAAAGAAGAAAACGTCAAGGATTGCTGAACAACTACAAGAGCGACCGTTTAAAGGGAGGACGAGTGCGGTGTACGCTAATTCTAATGACAAATATAAGTAGTATGTAGCAGCAATCGAAAGTGGAATGCCTGCCAGTAGAAGATTGAAGAGAAGAGAAGGGCAGGGCAGGAAAACAAAGAGCAATCGTAATAACACTAGAATTGGAAGAATCATAAAACATGTAAAGGACAATTGAAGGAAGATTTGCAAATAATGTATTTAATGTATGGTTTTCATATTTCACCAAAGTACTGTATATATACAAATGAATAAATTAAACAAATAAAGAAATGAACAAATCCATTGAAATGTAAAATTTGATTTGCCAAACTATTTGAACATTACATAAGCAGACATTAGAAATATTTGAAGTACTAAAAAAGGACTGGTTATAGTTTTTACTGGTGAAACATTTATTCTCTGTGTAAAGCAACTTATAAACAGACCCTCTTTAATGTTTAGTTCAAAGTTCCCCGATATGGGCTGATTTTACTTAGTCAATCATTTATCCTACTGTGAGACACCTCAGCATTGCAAATATACCACCTATCAAGATAATTTAACTCATGATTTTCAAGTCCAATACCAGGACGAAACGACTGTCCAGTGCTTCCAGGTTTTCAATGATAGTCTAGCTTAGATCGATTTGTGAACTCAACTATTAAAATACTATCATCTCTACAAATCCCCATAATGATAAAAAATCTGTTCATTGTCAGAAAAGGTCAAGTGAATGAAATATAACACAGAATTAAAGTATGTTCGAAAAAATAAACAATTCACACCTAAGAGGTGAGAATAACACTGTCACATACAACATGACTGAGAAATTACACACAAAATTAGTGACCAGCATAATATCACTAAACAACATGATGATGAATTACATGTTAAATAGTATCATTTATTATCAGTTTATCTTAATCAACAACTTAACTAGAACAACTTAGATTGTATGACTTAATCACTCTGCATACATCGATTATGACCTCTATGACAAATGAGTAAAATAGTCTTATTCACCAATTCTTATGATATGTCATGAGTACATACCTACTTACTTACTTACGCCTATTAACCCTCTTTGAGGAGCATGGGTTACCCACAAACATTCTCCATCAAACTCTGTCTTGGACAATTGTTTCCAGTTGTTATTCATTCTTTTCATGTCTTCTTCCAATTCTCGGTGCAGTGTATTCTTCGGTCATCCTCTTTTCCATTTCTCTTCACGATTCCAAGTAATAAGCGCTTGCCTCGTGATGCAGTTTGGTTATTTCCGTAATGTATGTCCTATCCATCTCCATCGTCTTTTTTTAATTTCTTCCTCAGCTCGAAGCTGGTTTGTTCTCTTCCATAGTAGGCTGTTGCTGATGGTATCTATTCAACGGACATTAAGTATCTTACGTAGACAGTAGATGGAAAATAAACACAAGTCTCTCACTTATTCAGATATATAACATTGTTTATGCAAATTATCAACTGAAGTATTACTGAAAAGTAAGAAAGACAAGACAATTGCTTCATCCAAGTTTAAAACACTTTAGTAATACACATCCACAAATTAAATATACAGTGAAGACGATACATACAAGTCATCGAGCTCACATTTACCAATTGACACATTTTAAATTTTAGTTAATTTACAATAAAGTAGTATAGTTGTAGTATAAGTCGTATAGGATTGACTTTCGTCTCATTTAATTGTCCAAGTGTCAACTCTGCGATTTTGGGTGCATTCGGCTGAAGTGTCCTTGAAATAGTAGGAAATGTATGTTCTAGATTCCACTGCTGGCTACATTTCATCTATTCTATATTAACATATTTGATAAATATTTTCAATGAAATTTCATTACTTAAATTTTCAATGCTGAAAGCATGAGTCAATTGAAGCTAGAGACCAAGGAAAACCTGGGAGCACTGGATGGCTTCAATTGACTCATGCTTTCAACTATGAAAATACTGAAATCTCCACGAAGTCTCCCTCTGATAATAACTTAAATGAAAAAAATTGAATTCATCATGAAAAATGTCCAATCCAGGTATTTTATAGTTTATGACTTTATTTCAATGAGATATGAAGCTAGTTGATTTGATTGTTTGAACTCCTGATAAATTAATATCAGAAAGGGGTTTGTGTAGATATTATAATAATCTAATAGTTGAGATCATGAGTCAATTGAAGCTAGACTACCATGGAAAACCTGGAAACACTGGACATCCGTTTCGTCCTATTACGGGAGGTTAAGCGTTCGCGCGCGAGATCAATAGGTTCTAAGTTCAAATCTTGGAGGGGCGGGATCGGGGATGAGCACTGCTGAGGAGTCCCACCATAGGACGAAACGGCCGTCCAGTGCTTTCAGGTTTTCCATGATGGTCTAGCTTCAATTGACTCATGATCTCAACTATTAGATTCTTAATAAATTGTTAAGAAATATGAACAATCCTTTACCCAACATAACTTTAAACAATCACATACATGTGAATTGTATGCATGAGTAAAGATTTTACTATATTTTTCGATACCTGCTAGTAATAGAAATCAAGATTTGCATTCATTTTTTGCTGTATTTCAGACACATTACCTGGATTTATTGTCATTTCAATTTTTATATTCTCATGGAATGGAAAATTTAATACTTACTAATTCAAATATCAATGTGATACACGCTAACCTATTGAGGCACGCTAATTCCCAATTTATTTAACTGATATGATATTTTTATCAGAAAGGGGGTTTTGTGGAGATTTTAGTAATTTTTTTATATAGTTGAGATCAGGAGTCAATTGAAGCTAGACCATCATGGAAAACCTGGAAGCACTGGACGGCCGTTTCGTCCTATTATGGGACTCCTCAGCAGTGCGCATCCACCATCCCGCCTCGAGAGATTCAAACCTAGGATCTATCAGTCTCGTGTGTGGGCGCTTAACCACAAGACCACTGAGCTGATATCCAACGGTGTTAATGTCTAACTTCAATCAACCCACGAAATTGAGCAACCGTTCACCAATTGTCTTCAGTGACTTGATATCTCCCAACAAACCTGGCATGACATTTATTATTATTGAGGTATTCAGTGCAACAGTTCATATGATAGTGTAAGACTGTTCAAAATTCAATTCTGAATATTAACAATATGAAAATATAAACCCGTACGAACTTTCAGAGGACATGAATTGCATGAAATCTGTCTATTGCTTAAAAGTTCTCATTTTATTAAAACAACTATATATTTGAATTGTACGGAGAATTATTCTTTTGAACAAATTGTTATCACATTCTAACTTGAATATTGAACTATCGAAGATGATTGAGGATTATTTAGAATAATATTTATACTAGTGTTAATTTGATTCGGTTGGAGACTCTAGATGACATGGCTCAGAATCGATCACAATGGCGTAGGTGTATACACTCTTTATCTTTCCTTAAACCTTAAGATTAAAATTGCTTCATATCTATCTTTCTTTCTGTAATATATCTTTATATACAACCTTTATTTTATATATTACCACCACTAAATTAGCTACTTCTATACTATCCGGTGTTCATCTTGTTGTGCTACGAGGTATGGCAATTTGGACCGATGCATATATGTGCCTGGTCCTACGTTGTAGCTAACTGACTGACTGATTCGGCTGTTTGTTTACTCTGAAGAAGTAGTTTACTTTTAGTCATGAAACGACAGAAATACAATTTTACTACCCATTAGAATATAACAAAAGATATATTTCTTATTGTCAAGAATATTCTTTATTCAGTTCATAAACTTATTTATCGATATTTTCAATTTACAAAACGCTGATACTTTTTATGTCAATATTAGTAAACGGAATACACTGATTAGTTAGACAGTCATTGGAAATCAGTTCGGATAGCAAACATGTTTCGTGTTAGTATGGAACTCCTTAACAAGGCGCATTCATAACTTTAAAAAAAATGATCGAACTCATGACATTCGGGTTTCATAATGAGGTGTCGACCTTCAGACCACTAAGTTCACATCCTGTGGTTTACATTTTCAACATTAGATGATTGGTAATATTGCACGAGGATCATCTATTACCATGTAGTGCTTCAGTGATAGTTGATTCTCAATTGTTCTATTATAATCGATTTAAGTGAACGGATTACTGGTTACTTAGTGAATTTATCCTAACTCGTAAGTAACTTATGGTTTTAGTACATTTGATAAAGATTTTGTACTCATATTTAAAAAGTTGGTGTCAGGCTCTGATGAAATCAAATTAAAAACTGAGCAATTTTCAGATACATCTTACCTCAATAATAATAAATTTGCACTCACTTGTAACGGAGTTATTGAAGTCTTAATGAAAAGCTATAACCGGTAGTATAGTAAATTACTATTAGGATTCAATGAAATTTAAGCTTCTATTTTGAACTTAAAATGTAAAGAGTTGACGTTTGACTAGGCTATTCAAAGGCATCCAGCTCGTATGTGACATTTAAGGGTTTGACTTTTGATGGAGCACAGCTAACGAAAACTCTCAGGTTAGAGCAATACAACTGTCCAGTACTTCATGATTTCCAAAATTTCATCGGCTGAAGTTATTCTGTAACGGTAATTATCTGTGAAGAGAGTACTTTTGTCTGTAAACGATGTGTAAAATCAATCACTTGTAAATATCTCAGTCATACAGGAGGTTTTTATCCTCCAGAACAGTTCATTAGTAATATTCTAGTTGTCACTCACCAGAATGACGTATCGACAACCTAGAAGGAATTGTTGTTCTCCGTAGGATTATAATCCACCGGAATCCAGCCTTATAGTTTTGGACGTTACCACTGAATAATAAAAGACATGAATGACCTCCTTTATGACTGAGGTATTTAGAATTTATAGACTAATGATTACTGATCGATTTTATCTTTGTCTTGTTCTTTAGTGCTGGTTGACTTCTATCAATCAGACTTCAATATGATCACTAGCCTAAGTGATTCTATATCTCATGTACTATGTTGATATGTCAGATGTTTGGTGGTATTCGACAGGAAACGCTGGACTTAGGTTTCGTGCTGGTTGAGGTTCGTCAACAAGCTTTGCAGTTTATGATAAACATATTTTTTGTTATATCCCAATGGATAGAAAATCATAATTCCGATGTTTTATGACTTAATGTAAGCCACTTCTTCAGAGTAAATAAATGAACGGATTCAATTAACACAAGTTTAATTGCTACAACCCACTTACTTACTTACGCCTGTTACCCCTCGTGGAGGAGCATAGGCTGCACATTAAATAGTACAAAGGAAACAATTTATGGTACCGAATTATAATTCAATAGATTTTTCTGAAAACAATTCCAAATCTATCTTGTTTCAATAATTTATTGAGATATTGGTATGTATTAAACATACGTACTTCTGCACGAAGTCTGTGCTGATGATGTCGTTCAGAAGGACGATGAAAGTTCCATGACCAAACCATCCAGTTCAGAGAACAAAACCCCATTAAAATACGTACATAATACACCACTTTAACAATTATCTCACCTGTTTCATTAAACAGTTTGCATGTGACATATTCTTTTACTACTCATTAGTAGCAATATATTTCACGTAAGAGATACTTGGAATATTCTTTTCACATAAATTAAAATCATCAGAAATAGGCTACAGATTAAGAATACAGAGCGAATGAAAGGATGGTTAATCAGGATATTTCCCATCATCTCTCTTTAAAAGAAGTAAAAATATGACTACTTACTATCGAATTAAGTTCATGTCGTGTAGCAAATGAATATGTATATAAACTATCTATCTATGTATTTATTTGAACACATAAATATTTTTACAAAGGGGAACCAGATATATATGCGCCACATGAATCTCATTTGATTTGTGTAAGGGCTGTGATACTGCCCGAGTGCCCAAACCGAAGCAGGTGGTTTTCTTAGGAGGCCACACCCCGAGCCTTTGACCTAAAGGTCTTACCCATAAGGCAGTGAAACATCGTGAGGAGACGCTGTCCCATTGTAGCCGGTGACCGAAGATTGGTTCATACGCCATTTGTTCCCTCAGGATAATGGAGCCCATGTGTACCATTGGTTTGGAATGAGGGTTTTCCAACTCCCCTAGGTGCACCCTCTTTGTCCACCAACCCGGTTAAAGCGCCTGACATTCGCTTTTCGTCCTCCCAATTTCGTAAACAACAGTGATGCCACGAGAAGGCAGTGAGTAGGACTTGCCTGGCAGAGGCTATAGACACGTGACCATATGAGAGCATTTCGAGGGGGGAGCGTACTCTCCCCACTCTCGGACGTACCAGGGCATTTGAGGACGTATAAACTATCAAAACTATATTGTATGAAAATGTCCCCTTTAAACCAATATGATTAACATAAACAGCATACTAGTTTCATTGATTCTGTTATTCACATAGTCATTTGGATAATAATCAACGTTGTTAACATTTCCATTGGAGATAACGTCAAAAGTATAAAAAATATCATAGGCTTATGAATGTCATTGAGAGGTTAGAGTCATTCCGTCAGTTTAAAGCTGAGTTTCTGTGTACTAAACATAGATGTGACTTAGAAAATCTACTCATCTAGACTAAGTGTATCTCCTAGAGTTGACTAAGATTACCTATATACCATAAATTCAGTGAAATATTTGTAAATGATGTGTAAAGTGCTTTGTTCTTTGATTTTCATAAAAGTTTGATCTAATTAGCAATATTTGTGATTAATTGTAGGTTTTATTCGATCATATAGAACACACTTACCAAACTACGACCAGACATCGAATTCCTTGCTGACTGATAGATCATTTAAAAATACACCCGAATGTTATCGGAAATGAAATAAGTTGAGATTATTTTAGGGAAATATGAGGCTATGTTAAAATTACTTGCAATGTATGACGTAATTCTTATTGGTTAGACTACACACTATTTAGTTAAGTTTAACAATACTGGTTTCCCGACTTTAGGCACACAAAGTCTCTATGAAATCAACTCAGTAATACACTTGATGAATTTCACCTCTTTCAAGAATAAATATTCATGATGTTTTGAAAATTTTAAATCACATTTGAATTATAGTTTAAGTTGCTAACTACTCCATGTTTCCTTTTGAAACTAAAACATTAAATAGTGATATTCAAAAATAGAACTAACAAAAGATAAGCTCAATTTAGATAGACTATAATTTATGGATGAACCAATCAGGTATAGGATAACGGGTCTCGGATTTTGGCGCGAAATTCACTCATCCATTTGACTAAATAGAGTTTTAGCATTATAACTGATGTCAGTTCATGATGAAAACCATAAATCTAATTGTTAACCCTAACCATCAACTGTAAATCCTAATTCTAGTTCCTCACACTGGCTTGTAACCCTCATTTGATTCTAGTTATTAGGTGGACACTCTCAAGGTCAGTTTAGTGTCACTCGAATGTCGTCCATAAATTATAGTCTCACCTTCAACTTTTGAGTCAGTTTACACTTGTAATTATACATTTTCATCATTAAAAGTTAAATGATAAATAGAAGCCCTTTTTTCAAAAAAATATTTGCTCATCTCTGTCATAAATGCTTGTATCTCCATTTTAGTCTATCATAAATTATTATCTTTGAATCTCCAGGTAGTTTAATGACACTTATCAGTTTAAATCAGACACTTACTTTCATAAACATTATTTGAATAAAAAACATTCATTATTTGACAATTTACAATTATCACTAGTGACTACGTTTGAGAGGTAATCTTCGTAGTTCTAGTGAGAAGCCGTGACCAGTGGAGCTAATCTATGTCGAGTGTGAGGCGAATACCTACCGAAGATAGTGGATGAAGGGTTGCGCAACATCATGGATCGATTGAAATTAGACATTAACACCGTTGGATGCTGACTCAATGGTTTAGAGGTTAAGTGTTCTCGCACGTGGGTTTGAATCTAACGTAAAGGATTGTGGATGCGTACTTCTGGGGAGTCCCATACTAGGACAAGGTCCAGTGCCTCCAGGTTTTTAATGATAGTCTAACATTAATCGATTCATGATCTCAATCAAAATTTACAATTATTGTAAAATGAAAACATATCTAGTTTTGTTAATTCTTTTTTATCAAAATAAACTTTTTTACGTATATTGGGAAAATAAATTCTCTTTTCATTCAGAATATGACTTTAAGTTTTAAAGTAAGATTAGTCAACAAAAGCTTCGTATATACACAATACATTCAGAAAGCAGCTAATGAATTACATGGTGATGAAAGTGGGATTTCTGAGTAATAATAACCATAATAATAATAATAATATTTTTTACTTGAAGAAAAATAGTATGAATAATTTTTTCTGGTTAGCGTTTTTTAGCGAGTTGGTTTTCTAGGGGATGAGGTCGCTAACCCCATGCCCAACCCTCCTCCTTTATCCGGGCTTCGGACCGGCAGTAGCCCCCGGAGGAGCTACAGGCGGCCTATGCTCCATTGGGAGTAACAGGAGTAAGTAAGTAAGTGAAGAAAAATAGTTATACAGAAAAAGGAAATATTGATTTTTGCTTCTACCCTTGGATACGAAATAGATACATTATATAAATGAATTACAAAGATTTATTCGTTTTTCAAAGATAGATTTCAATATGAAATAACACGTAGTTGAAGAATGAACAACATAAAAGAGCATTAAATATTTTGATTCATGTTCTAGTTTATCATCTTTTTTCACAAGTACAAATTATAGTTTTGCACGATAAAGACTACATTATGAATGTTCAGTACTAGTATGGTGGCAGACCGAAATTCTAACTTTATAAAGATCGATTAATGAATAGTGACCGATGTCATATTTATCTTGACCTTAGAGACATTCGACTAAGTTGAAGTGTGATCACTAGTCTAGTTAACTCGACTTTACACTCACTATTTTGAGATATTATGTGATTGAGGTAGTTGAGAGGCAAAACTAGAACTAGGTTCCTAGGTTCCTAGTTCCTAGGTTCCGTTATGACTCAGCATCAGGTTATCTAAACAGCAACTGTCAAACATGACACTGATCACTGTTTAATGATCACTGAAATGAAAATATATCAATCCTACGGAAGGTGAGCCGCTACCTGAATAATTCAGTGGTAACATCTTAGTAGGAGCACTGGATAATGCAGATTCAGATATCTCAACAGGCATTGATTTCCTTTAGATCCCTAGTACGATTTACTAAATAGAACCAAACCTATCTCTAGATTTTCCTATTTGGTCTGTTTATCTGCGATTAACTTCACTTTGTGATGTCGAATGATATAAAAATCATATGACAATAAAGCATTGTTAATTAATATTCAATATTAAGGAGTAAATATTATCATATCTTCCTTTTGATTCAGATTTTAACTGAAGAAATACAGCAACAACAAAAAATTAATAGAAGAATTTATGACAATAACCAGGACTTAGTAGCCAAGTAGATAACGTGATGGCGTGTGAGTCAAATAGTAGTAGGTTCGAGTCCCAGAGTGAACATCAACTCTGTGATGCAGGTACATCTAGCTGACGAGCCACAAATAGGACGAAACACACGTCCTTAGTCCCACCGCTAGCCATTATCCATCTTTGCTTTTAAAGCTTGTGACTTAAGACAATATCGAGACAGTCCGCACAGGATGGACATATGCCAATAAGAGACCGATCAATTGCAATCCTTAACAACAATGGGAAGATACAAACGAAGAATACCAAGTGAATTTATAATTAACAAGTATTTAACTACCCTTAAAACTGTTTCTATAATGCATTATATTTATGCTGTATTAATTGTGTATTGTAAAACGTTTACATTTTGATTTACGTTCATGAACTCAAATTTTCATGTATCTCATTTTGTTAATAACTAGACAATAAGAAAACTATGCTTAACACATAAGTATCCACCGCTTAAGCTCTGAAGTATTTTAAATGATATTCTACTTTAGCGTGGATATTCCAAAAAAAGAAAGAAAGAATATGGAGGTACAAAATATATGGTAAAGTATAAATTTTTGAACGAAAAGATGTTGAGTTTATTTCGAATAACAATATGATTTAAACATTTTTTTCGTGAATAAACTGTATTAATCATCCACTTGGTAGGGGCAGTGAAGTGTCACTGAGATCTGGCCAAATCATCCGCCAGTTGGGTCACCGAATACCGAACGGATCATAGATCCCTGTCAAAGTCAAGGGCAACAAGCGCGCATCAGTTAATCATACACCATAGACTGGCCCATGCCCTAGTGGTGATCTCACCAACAACTCTGTAATCATTCTTACTAATATATTTATGTAATCACGCCCTTTGTGTTATACAGTCTTCAGAGCAGCCATAGTACTTTTATACGTTGAAGGTGTAATCCACGTTGGATACTGACCACGAGTTGTGACTTTGAAGTTAGCTGATTAGTCATACCATTCACGTCTATCTTGAGTAGGCCCCCAATCATTCGACAGAAATCATCTACGTTGATAATCTACAATTTGGTCACTCTCTTATTGGCATACTTGCATCCTGTGTGAATTGCCTCAATATTGCAATTATCATTGCACGGTTATTTGACTTAGTGTCTACCCCTATATCATGTGACTTTTTTTTCTAAAAAAAACGACCTTCACCCACGTAGTCACATGGTTCATTTTAAACTGGGGCAAGGTTAAACCATGAGAAAAAAATAACAATCATTACAATATGTTGATTGGCTAATACAAGTAACGTAATAATGATATTGTTCTGACTAACTAACACACTCTCTAATAAACACTACTGAAATGTCCAAAATCCCACGTTACCAAGACTTGACTTTTTAGTAAGTTCACAATGTCTTAATTAGGTTCCTTTTGTACTGTAGAGGAACAAAACTAAGAAAGTTGACTTTTTTTTAAAAAAAAACAGTTAACACTGATAATTGTCAAACGAAATAGTTAGACAAAAAAAAACTAAATTTATGAAGATTGACACCAACGTTGTCTATTAATGACATAACGACAATTCAGTATTCGATTGACATCAAATAAAGCTGAACAATGTTGTGTAACTGACAGAATAAAGTCTACTTTTACTAGTATTTCGTTAATCCTTACTTCAAAGTCATTTTAAAGTTTGAAATTATGTGATGTAATTGTTTTTCTCTCTTTTAGTTTATATATTTTTTATAGTTGAAATCATGAGTTAATTGAAGCTAGGTCACCATGGAAAACCTGGAAGCACTGGACGGCTGTTTCGTCCTGTTGTAGGACTCCTCAGTAGTGCGCATCCACCATCCCGCCTCACGAGATTCGAATGTAGGACCTATCAGTCCCACGCGTGAGCGCCTAACCAATAGACCACTGAGCCGACATCCAACAGTGTTAATGTCTAACTTCAACCGATCCATGAAATCGGGCGACATATCCACCATTGTCTTCAGTGAGTTACTATCTCACAACAGACCCAGGTCTAGCTTCTCTTAACTCATGATTTCAACCATATATTTTTGTCTAAAGATAACTCACTCACTCCTAATACTAATGATTATGCCCTTTCGAACCTTGTCTGAATTATATGTAAATACTTATGAGTTTAATATTAAATCGATAAATTTATCCAGTGTTTCATAGTTTTAAATGGTTGTCTACTTAAAGTCAGTCTGTTTTATACCTCTTCAAACTGAATGATCTCTATAAACACCTACTTATAATGAATAGATTAAAACATATAAACAGGGACGAGAATCTCGGGAAATATGAGGTTAAATCATATTATTCTACTACCCTTCTAACCCTAACCACTGAGGGTGAAATGACCATGATTTTCAAATATGACTGACAAATTATTCAAACCTCCATACCTATAAGTTGATGGCTGTTTTATTGTTTATAATGTAAAGAAGAACCTTACATTTCCAGTTTTCTTTGTTTGAAATGTTATTTGATGTGGGATTTGAACCAACAGTTACATACATTACTACTTAGACATTGTTGAAATACATTTCATTTATGGAAGACATGTGTTAAAATAAAGCTAACAAACAGTTTCAGAATAATTATACTATTCAGAACATGGAGAACGATGAGGAAATTTAAAACTCGAAATAAATAAAAAGTTGACTGACAACAGCTAGGAAAAAAACTGGAAATTGTGGAGCATTGAACTACTTTTTCGCCCTTATTCTTGAACCTTCAGCATTAAGCTCTCATGCCTTAGGTCTGGAATTAAACCGCTGGAACTTTGGTGAATTATGTCTACAAATTATTTGATTTACAATATTATGAGATGTTCATTCAGTAGTTTGATGTTGTAGGGGCAGTGAAATGTCACTAAGCCCTAGCTAAATCATCCGCCAGTTGTGTCACTAATTATCGAACAGATCATCGAGTCAAGGACAACAAACGCACATCACTTAATCATACACCATAGACTGGCCCATGTGTTGGTAGTCTCACTAACATCTCTGTAATCATTCTTACTAATATATTTATGTAATCACACCCTTTGTGTTATCCAGTCTTCAATGAAGACATAGTACTTTAATATGTCGAGTGGGGTAATCCACGTTGTATACTGACCATGAGTTGTGATTTCGAAATTAGCTTGTTCGTCGCACAATTCTTGTCTAACTAAAGTAGGTCTCCAATCATTCGACATAGATCATCACTGTTGATGGTCTACAATGTAATTTGTGTTGCCAGAGAAGTTATATTTTGCTCAATGCATAATAGGGTTGACCTTTAAAGCAAATGGTACTAGATTCGTATCCTGATTTAAATATTAACACGGGTCCTTGTACGACGGGCTGATGAATCCCAAATAGGACTAAACATGGGTCCTAGATTTCATCACTATCCAGTTATGCTTGAAGTGAGATTATGTTTCGAACTTTTGTGACAATTCAGATTATGGTATCGATCCATCAAATCTAAGAGAAATAAATGATTAGAATCAAAATTACAACATGGGATGGAGTGATTTATTGTTAAAAGACTACTTTTTTGTATAAACTAGATGAATTAATAGACAATTTATTATTTATTCATGTTCTATTATGTAATGAGTGGAATGCGTGAAATGAATGAAATAAATCAATAAAAGGCTGCAAAAATTATCAAGGGTAATAAAGATAAAGGATTGTTACCAAGTCATTTAATTCACTTTCACTCCTTCCATGCAAGAGATAAATGTAACTATGAATGGTTGACCGAGTTTTTGTGGTTAATGGAAATGAGAATAAAATTATTGAAGTGTATGAATGTTTCGAAGGTTACAATGACATAGAGTAAACACGGAAGATAAGATTGAAAAAGAATCAATAATACTTGCTAGGTATTAATTGCAGGCTAAAATCAGTGGGAAAATTTTCAGAAACCGGAGAGCATTGGAAATCAATTTTGTCCTTGTTTGGTAAACCTCAGCAGTATATATTCACGACCTCATCAGGAATTGAACCCAGGACGCTTGATCATTAGAAATATTACTTTGGGATTAATTGGTACAACTCCATATTCAGATAGTTTGCGACATAGCGAGATGATCATCTAATGCTAATGTTGCCAAATATTTCAGTCATCACATGTCTCGAATTCACTAATCACAACCCTCAATGAGATCGTGCGTGCACACTACTTAGGAATCTTATATTAAAACAAAGCGGGTGTCTAATACTCCCTGATCATCAGTGAGATACCAAAACTGAGATCAGTCTGTGACGAATACAATATACAAACTGAACCAGTCTCCATAAAACTGATTCGAAGAACTAGTTGACACATCAACGACACAGTCAATGACACAGTCAACGAGTTATATACTTAGGAAGAGAAAGTTGAGTACAACTAATGTAGCTTTTTACATAATAATATTTCTGTCAATGAATCGCTAGCTTAAAATCTATGTCAACCGTCAGAAGTTTGAGTTTTTTAAGTTAAGGTTTTATAACCTTACATGTAAAAATGAAGAACATTTGAATTTCAGAGAAATGAAATTTCAAAAACTTACTGAACTATTAAATGTTTCAAACAAAGTGTGACACGTTATCATTGAGTTTAGTAACAACTGATCTCCTGTTAGATCAAGATATTGATTAGATTATAATTAATCCTTTGTTATTGAATACATAGAATTGAATAAGTTAAGTGAATTATCTTTGATCATACATAATATTCATGTATATCGCATCGTCAAGAATATGTTGAGTTCTAGTTGAAAACTTCACTGAAAATACTAACTTTAGCTGTAAATAAATCCCAAAAATCAATAGCTCTGTAAGTGTTCGACATTGAATGCTGACCACATTAATTTTAGTGGACTCATTTAGCTGAAGGCTCTCGGTCATGCATCTGTACCAGATAACGTTTTAGAACGGCGTGAGCAACATCTCCCGCGATCATTAGCCAGATTAGATCAGTCACTTCTCGATATATTGATAACCCATCAAATATATCTTCCAACCTCCTCGCTTTTGACTTTTGATTTAACTGGATGGGCGCGATTCGATTATAGGTGTTACTGGTAAAGTAATGTCAAACTACAATACTGGTGGTAACTTCAAACTAGATATTGTGAAATTTTAGTGCCTCACCAAGATTCAAGTTGTTATCCGTAATTGCCCTGGTCTTCTTGAATTTCAATAGTTTCTTAACTAACATCAATACTTTAAGAACTAATGTACACATTAAAATGATCTTCAACCATCTGAAGAGCACAAAATAAAATGTATACAATCGCGGACCAAAATGCAACTATTTTATAAAACATGTGACAAAATGGCTGTTTCAAGGTGATCCACACAGGTTGTACAGATGCCATCAAAGACTGGTTAGAATTTATTCATACATATCAACAACCGTACAATTCAAATGCTTACTCATACTGACATAAACATCATATCTGCCAAAGAAGTCAGTGGTCACCTGGACTAATTAGCAGGTACATCAAAGTAATTTATTCAAAATATTACGATATACGCGTCTTGGATCCCAATTTTAACCACAATCCATTTATTCAGGATCAAAATGCGTTATTTGTGCACTAACCTTAACTAAAAAGTTATCAAGAGGTGAGAGATTAAAAGATTAGCCGACAAATATTTCACCATGAAATTGTACAATTTTAACCCTTAAACAAAATTCAATCAAGGACATTCTAATCTCACAGTTTCAATAAAACAATTCGTTAGAGTTCTCAGTACTTATTTTCAAGTCATATATACATATATCTTTGTAGTTAATTACAACAAATATACACCCTCTGAGACAAAACTTTATAGTTACATAACTAAGTTAAATATTACTTCTCAGCAACAAAAAAAAGAAAAGAGGAAAAAGAAAAAAAAACAACAACTGAATTTTCCCGGTTGTTTATTAAATTTACATATCAGATAAATAAATTAACATGTGTGTATTCTCTAGTCTAATCATTGTTTAATCTTGTTAATCTAAACATAGCTGTTTTTATCATTTTAGTTATTCGCGACCTACACTGACAACACTAAACATAACAAAAAACAAATTCAATAATTAACAATAGAATATCAGAAGGGGTTTTGTGGAGATTTCAGTATTTTCATAGTTGAAAGCATGAGTCAATTGAAGCTAGACAACCATGGAAAGCCTGGAACCACTGGACGGCCATTTCGTCCTATTGTGGGACTCCTCAGCAGTGCGCATCCATGATCTCGCCTCGTGGGATTCGAATCCAGGACCTACCAGTCTCGCGCCAGAGCACTTAACCGATAGACCACTGAACCGGTCGGCATTCAACGGTGTTAATATCTAGCTTCAATTGACTCATGCTTTCAATGATAGAATAGAAAAAAAACTTGTTAACATAAATTTTATCTAGGGAAATATCAAGAAACTGTTCACTTTGAAGATGGTGTACAATAATATTATTGAGATAAGCTAAGAAATTAATAAAAAAACCCAAGGAGTATTAGGAAGATATTTCATCGTAATATGATACTATTCAGGAGTGTGAAGACAGAATCATAAAAAAATTGAATTGGGAACCTTTAAACTTCAGATATCGAGATTGTTATGTGTAGGCTACAGTCAGACGCAAGATAGATATTACTGAAGACATAAGATGTTTCGGTCATGGAGTTGTTCTTCTGAACAACATTATCAGAAAAAGTTTCAGGCAGAAGTGAAATATTCAGATTCCTTTACTTATGACTAATAGCTTATCTTATCGACCTCTATCTTGATCGATTATTACCTGTCATTGTGTGCACCTTAATTACGATAATCCCTTTCTTTTATCTGGTTCTGGGTCCTACTGTTGTTCATGATTTCTCTGGTTAGTTGATAAACTTGATTGATTTCAATGTGTTTATCGATTGCTGATTGAAATTAGTGCCATGCTTCTAAAAGTTCCCTGGTGTTCCTAGTATTCAAGTTTCCAACATCTTTTGCTCGAATATGTGTCCACAGTTTGTGCTGATAATGTAATTCAGAAGATCAATTAGAGAGCCGCAACCAAGCCATCCATCTCAGAGAACGAAACTCCACCAAAATAATCCACCTGAGCTACAAATTCCTACCATCAACGTGATGGTTATATTACATTTCATGTTGACTTAAGTTGAAAATAATAACCAATGGATGCTAGCTCAGTGTTTTGAAAGGTAAGTTGCATGATATGAAACCTAGAAGTCTTGGATTAAATCTCTATTGATGTCGCTAGTGTACACTGTTGAGAAGTCTGATACTAGTCTGAAACAGCCATACAATGTTTTCAGATCTTCAATGATTATTCACCTAAACTCGGTGTTGATATTCACACTAAGACTCAAATACAGTACCTTTCACTTCAGATGTCAGTTTGTTATTCATTGATCTGCTGAATTCAGATAGCCACCAGCTAGTTCAATCAGTATGATGGTATTGCTAAGGGTTTGTAATTTCCTGTTATAAATATTCAAGACTGTAATCGATCAGACTCTATTGTTATATGTTCATTCTGAATTTCACTGAAAAATATACTGAAAACCTTCAATCAACACCTACATCGAGTCAATACACTAAGCAAGCTCAGAGACTAATCAGTTGTAGTTTTCAGAAGAGGTTTTTATGGAGATTTCAGTATTTTCATA
The DNA here is from genome assembly GCF_000237925.1 of Schistosoma mansoni. Taxonomy (NCBI): domain Eukaryota; kingdom Metazoa; phylum Platyhelminthes; class Trematoda; order Strigeidida; family Schistosomatidae; genus Schistosoma; species Schistosoma mansoni. The sequence goes on from NC_031502.1 coordinate 58,770,301, forward strand.
GTTGAAATCATGAAGTTAGACCACCATGGAAAACCTGGAAGTTCTGAACGGCCGTTTTGTCCCATTATGGGACTCCTCAGCAGTGCGCATCCACGATCCCGCCTCGCGAGCGAGATTCGAACCCAGGACCTACCAGTCTCGCACCAGAGCACCTAACTGATAGACCACTAAGTATGCCGGCATCGAACGGTTTTAAATATTAATAATGGGATAATACAATACTAGAAAATCAATCAGAAATCTGAAAATCATTATCATTTAAGTAATATTTCTATCTCAACAAAAAATATTATCCAATAATCATTTGAGAACCTTGACCTTCATTCATTAGAAATGATTATCTTTCATGTGAAATGATTTAATGAAAATATAAATTAAATTTATTCTTTTATTATTATTTATTCATAAAATCTATGTCCTTAAAATTCAAAGAAATAGAACAAATGAGTACATGTGTGTGTGTGTGTTGGTGAGTGGGTGGGTGGGTGGTTGGTTGGGTACGGGTGAATGAGAAAGTCCAAATAATAGAACTTAATTAAAGAAAAAAATATTCACATTTGTTTATTTGTTTTTGTTTCTGGGACTAATAATTATCTAAACAAACTTTTTTTTTGGTAAAACGTGGAAAGTTTACTTTTTTTTAAAAATTAAGGTAACCATTGTCAATTTTCTAGTTTTTATTTGTCTGAAAGACATGAAGCTTAACTAATATTCAATAGTTTAATTTTAAGATTCTGTATTCAATTCTATAAGAGAAGATCATTGCATTGTATTGAGGTTCATCTGATTTAGCTGTGTATAATGGGAACATTTGAATTTTCGGATTCGTTTGTTCTGTAGGGGAATTAAAATGTCACTGAGACCTAGTCAAATCATCCGCCAGTTAGGTCACCGAATATTGAACAGATCATCAATCCCTGTCAAGGTGAAGGACAACAAACGCGCATCAGTTAATCATACATCATGGACTGGCCCATGCCCTAGTGGTGATCTCACCAACAACTCTGTAATCATTCTTACTAATATATTTATGTAATCACGCCCTTTGTGTTATACAGTCTTCGAAGGATCCATAGTACTTTGATAAGTTGAAGGTATAATCCACGTTGGATACTGACCCCGAGGTGTGACTTCGAATTTAGCTGGTTCGTCACATGATTCCTATCTAACTTGTTTAGGTTACCAATCATTCGTCAGAGATCATCATCGTTGATGGTCTCTAATTCTCTTATACTGCCCGTAAAAACGGTGATGTTTTTTTATCCAATAACAGTGAATAACGACTAAAATGTTTCAGTGCTTATTATCAATTATACAAGATCAAGTCAAATATGGCTGCCAGTGTAAGAGACTGTAACTAATAAATTGGGAATAACGGTGAGACTATAATTTATGGGCGACATTTGAGTGACACTAAACTGACCTTGTGAGTGTCCATCTAATAACTAGGATCGAATGAGGGTTATAAACCAGTGTGAGAAACTAGAAATAGGATTTACAGTTGATGGTTTGGGTTAACAATTAGATTTATGGTTTTCATCATTAACTGACATCAGTTAGAATGCCAAAACGAATAGATACGTTTCGCGACAAAATCCAAGATTATCTTATATCTGATTGGTTCATCTATAAATTATGGTCTCACCGGAATAACTTAAGAATAGTAAATCATATAACAGTACTCAATAGGTCAAATGGAAGTTTATAATAAAAGAAGTTTGAATATACATATATCATAGTTAATTAATAGTTATTCGATAAGAATATAATAATAATAATAATAATAAATTCACTTAGTATTACTTGTTTGAATCTTCCCATTGATGTTTTTAGGACTGCAACTGGTCAGTCTATCATTGGCATATGTGCATACTGTGCGTATTGCCTCGATATAGCCTTATTTCACAAGCATTGTAAGCAAAGACGGACTAAGTAGTTGAGTAGATAACGCGATGGCGTTTGAAGCGAAAGATACTGGGTTCGAGTCCCAGAGTGAACATCAACTCTGAGATGCAGGTACATCCATCTGACGAGTCCCAAATGGGACGAAACGTGCGTCCTGGATTCCACTATTAGCCACTATCCATCTTTGCTTACAATAATAATAATAGTTCATAAATAAATCTAAGCAGTTGCCATTCATTTATTCTTCATTAGTATATGACATCACTTCAACTAATGTACATTATTCAATTATTTTTCTCTAATATACATAATTTGTAAACGACTAATATTTTGAAAATAGTCTAATTAAATTCAAATACTTTGCTTCTTTCAATTAGAAATTTGCCTTGGAAAAAAGAAAAAAGAAAGAAAAAAGGAGAGAAAAAATGATAAAATCCGAATGAAAAGAATAATGTGTAGGTGTAAATATTTCATGACAGGAAAAAGAACATAGTTTGAATAATTTTTTCTGGTTAGCGTTATTTTTAGCGAGTTGGTTTTCTACGGGATGGGGTCACTAACCCCCATGTCAAACTCTCCTCTTTTACCTGGGCTTTGGACTGGCAGTAGCCCTTGGAGGAGCTACAGGCGGAGTTTTTTTTAAAAAAAAAAACAAAAAAAAAACATAAATAGACAGAAATCTGTTTCGCGCAAATTTTTATTTAAAAAAGAAAAATTAACTAAGCTCATTTTTAGTAGAGAATCTTAATTGCTTCAATTAATAATATTGTTGGTGGTAAAATTTGAAAAAGAAGTGTTACTATTTGGGTTTTAGTTTATACGCAACGCTTTTATGTTTAACGACTTTACCCTGACTAGTTGTTATGGTTACTCTTCTGGTTATTTAATGGTCTAATCCTGAAAATTTGAATGTATTAATCATTCGACAGTCTATTTCAAGCTAACCTAACTCTTACGACACTTGTGTTTTTTTATTCATTAAGTCGAGCTGATTTCCACTGGTTATGTCTACAAAAAAAAACTTACTTACGCATGTTACTCCCAATGGAGCATAGGCCGCCGACCAGCATTCTCAAATCCACTTTGTCCTGGGCCTTCCTTTCTAGTTCTATTCAAAACAGTGGAGAATAATTCTGGTTGTGATCTAAATGTAAAGTACTCAAGAAAGAATCTTGAGGTGTAGAACCATATATCTTAGAGGAATCATGGGTGAGAATTGTTGGGAAATACCAGTTAACTTCAACCGTGTCGGGTGTAAATAAATTCTTTTCATAATAAGCTTGCAGTTAATCCATAAACTACTGTCATACAACTTACTATTTCCAATTTATTGCCCGTCAATTGCTTAGCTTCCTCTGTTCACAGCCACTTTCGGCTTTTTATGTATAATCGTTAATTTTTATTTTATGGTGTGATGTGGTCCGGTATTTCTGTACATAAACTACGTTTGTTTGAAATACAAATATAGCAGAAGCTGGTTGTTGACTTTTGGATTCAAGGGCAGGGCACAGAGAGAAGTCTGTGAATAACAGGCTGATAGGAACGTTTATACTAGTTTAGCTCAACAGCCTATTTCAAACTATTTTCATATTGATTCCAATGACTAAGCTATAGAGTAAATGATAGATCAAATTAGAATCAGTATTCTAATTCGTGACTTGGCAAGTAACAGTGTTCATTGGCCTCAAGGCATAAAGAGATGGTGGAGAAGATTTGTAGCTCAGGTGGATGATTTTGATGAAGTTTGTGCTGATGATGTTGTTCAGAAGAACGATGAAACTTCCACGACCAAACCATCCAGCTCAGAGAACAAAACTCCATCAAAATCAAGACATAACGGGCAAGTATATGTAATTCAGTAAGATTCCTAGATATATTATAATATTTAAAACTTCAGTCAATTAAGGGTGTAACTTAACCATCATTCATGAGCTATCTGGAACAAATCTACTCAAGTAGATACAAGCAATTATTGCCTGTCTTCGTACGAAAAATAATTCATCTACGTAAACATACATCGATAGTCTAGGGAAATTTTGAGATACATCTATTAATTATCGAGTTAACGATATGTCAGCCAGCTGTCAATCGGAAAGAAATTGATAAAAATAGAAACTTTCTCCATAACATCAAAGCAGCTACATTGGCCGAACAGAAATCAGAGTATATCTTTGAGTTTTCGAACATTTTGCATTAGGTCTTCGAGTAAGAAGAATAACTACATTAAATTGCGTGATTACTGAACATACCTTGGATACAGTATAATAGGTCGATACGTTGAAACTTCTCAAGGTGATTAACAAACATCCATGCTCCAGCATTCTGAAATTTGTTGAAATCATTTGTAATCAGGTGTTAGAAACCTGATTTACGTGTGCAAAAGGAGATGGTTGTTAACCTTTATCTGCCTTGATGACACAATCGTTTCTTTATTACATAAGAGAAACTTTTAACTCTTTCAACTAGTCACATGATTACGTCCTTTTGTTTCAACTGTCTTCTAGATTAATAATCTTACATTAATCAACAGAGTTTTACTCATCTTATTTTTATTGATTATCAGAGTTCAATCATTACGTAACCACTTAATTTTAACTATTTGTTCTTTTGAAATTTACTTAGTATTGTTTGTTTGGATCATCCTATTGATGTTTAGGACTGCAACTGGTCAGTCTATCATTGGCATATGTGCATACTGTGCGTATTGCCTCGATATAGCTTTAATTCACAAGCATTGTAAGCAAAGATTGATAGTGGATAGCAGTGGGATTCAGTTTGACGCGCGTTTCGTCCTATTTGGGACTTGTCAGCTGGATGTACCTACATCTTGTTCTTTTGTTACTATCAATGTTAAAGAATGTTCTTTCATATAAGGTATATATCTGTAGTAGCCCATCCAAGTTATTTTACACCCTTTCTATACTATACTGATTTGTCTTCAAAATAACTTGCAACTAAACTCCTTCATGTTAGCAATTTGAAAATATTTCGTTATCATGATTACAAATTGTAAGCAGCAAATGATAATCAAATGAAATAAAGTGACTTCATACTATTCTGCTGAAATTTTTGTTCCTAGTCTCTTGAAGCATACACTAATAAGACCACGGGATTATACATTTTTACTTATTTACGCCGGTCCCAAGCCCGGATATAGGAAGAGGGTTGGGCATGGGGTTAGCGACCCCATCCCGTAGAAAACTAACTCGCTAAAAAAACGCTAACCAGGAAAAAATACATTTTTACTAATGAATGATAAATATCACTATCCTATCATGATACATTGAGTTTTATAACTATAATACTACAGTGAGAAGAAAAGATATTTTTTCCAAAAACTAATATCAAATATTAAATTAGATAGGAATCTAATCTAGCCGACTTTGAGAACTGCAGTAACTCTAGAAGAGCTACATTCAGGGTTCGTTCTCCGAACTAACCCATACTTAATATGTACAAAGTGAGCACCATATATATATATATATATATATATATATATATATATATATATATATGTATTCGTTTAGTATAACTATAAAATAACTAGATTATAGATATGTATATCTCTCTTAACATAAGCTTTTGTTTGACCTATTGGCTACCATTAAACGATTTACCATTCTTAAGTTATTCTCAATCTATTAGTTACAGCCTCTCACATTCACAGCCACTTTTGACTTGATCTTGTATAACAATCATTTCTCATTTTATGGTATGATGCCGTGTGGTCTCTTTGTATGTAAACCAAGCGTAATATATATATATACGATTCATACAGTGAAAGCTGAGATAGTGTTCTGATCTGAACTGTTAGGACCAATCGAGAAGTTACTATTTTGAAAACCAATAAGGATTCAGGGTTGACGTGTCATTGGTTTAACACTGGAGCAAAATCATATAAGTCTATATTCTGATTGGTGATTTTGTTGCTTGATAATTGACAGGATCTTAAATTAGAACAACATTGACTATAGTTCGATAGGTAAATTTATTAAACAGTCTCTAATGTGGAAGTTTATCTCCAGTTCTATGGCAAAATATACTTTTCTTTCAGTTTATAGAATTATTGAAATTTACTCACAACTATAGAATCTAGTCAGTTAAATTATTATCAAACTAAGTTTTCCTGTCTACATTGAAACCTGGACAAGAAGTGATAATTTCACAAGAGGTTTTTATTTCTAGGATCTATGTTTACCGTGGTTCATTGAAGTTTAAAGATCAACGGGCAAATTTAAGTTCGTTACAAATGATAAAGTAAATAACTACTTAGTTTATTAAAGAGACTGATCAAAATGCTAACCGGCGTCCTCAGCTATAATCAGTTTCGAAATGATTCTTTCATAGTACTGAAGAGAAACTAAAGCTCATTGAATTAATAATATTGTGATAACTGAATGAAGTTATAGATAAAGCATCATCTAAATCTCGATCATCATAGCTGCAGTGTACAATACTCACTGCCAGATTTCAAAGTACTCAATCGGACCCCAAAATAGATAGCGTATAATAAATTTTCGATACCTTTTAGTTGTGAGCTGTTCAATTCATGATTAGAGCTGACGTTCGTCAATCTGATATTTCCATATCAGTTAAGATAACTCATCAAACTTTGGTTTCATTCATAAACTCTAGTTAGAGGTATGAAGGCAGTTGTCACTTCCCGATCTCTCTTATTCGATAAAGAACGACCTGGAATGGAAAGTGGATTAGTAGTGATCGTATCGACCTGGGGGATCAATTGCGAAGCTCAGGGGATAACTACTTGGATCCACTTATACATTAGCTCTGTGTGCGCAGTTTTAAATTAGAAAGCTCTGTAATTTTAAGACCTTATCATCAGAAATCGACGTCATTTTACTTAAGAAGGATAATTCTATACTTAAATGATTTACGGTTATTTCGGTATACCCCGTTATTAATTCTATACTGATGCGTATTATGTAGACATTTTCACTGTCTCTCTCTCCCTCCCTCTCTTTCTCTCTCGTCAACAAATAATGAAGAACATGAAGTGGTGTTTAGAATTCGTATGGAGACCTAAGCATGTAGACTATTTCAGTTAGTCAATTTATGAATTTATATCATTTGAAAATAGGTAGGTCAAGTGTCACACACTGAATTTTATTCCACAACTAATCACATTCTAAAAAAGATCCAATTACTTATTGACCCATAACTCATCACGATATTGTTGTACAGATTTGAAAGCAAACTCGATACAGAAGGATTCCTTGTCAGATTAAGTTTCTTCATTTAACTAAGATTTAAATTTGTTGTACGCACTGTTGGTGGAAAACATGGATAGACCCTGGCAATGACATTTTTAATCAATAGTTTGGATCCTATGAGATAAAGTATTTCTGTTTTGCTAATTGTTCAGTTTTGTTAACAAACATGATAACTCAAATTGATGTTCATTTTTATTCACGAGCTTCTTCAATGTCTCATAAACCTTACCATGTTACGTAATTTCATACCTAATATTCCTGTGTTATATTTTACATAGTTGTTGAAACAGAACTGTTTATAGGTTTGCACATTAGAAATTCTGCTTTTATTCTGTATTAAGCTAATAGATTCTTAGTTCTACATAGATTTGTCATTTAATCATACATCAACTGTGGACTATCTCAGGAACAACGTAATTTTTTGTGTTTTCAGAAAATAGCTGTGGAGATTGTTGAGTTTTATTGAAACCACAAACCGTTCTAATTTGGAAAACCATTAAATACCTGGAAACGGTGTACAACCGTTCTGTTCTACTACGGAAATTCTGAGCAGTGCACATCTACAACCTCATATCTAGGAATAGAATTCAAGACCTTCTTTGTCGGGAGCAGGTGCTTAAACTGTAGACTACCAAGCCGAGACCCAATGGTGTTCAAGTTTAACTTCCCTCAACACGCCACATTGTGCGAACATCTAAAGTCTTCTGTAGATATCTTCCTCATACCTAACACGGTAACATTTTAATAGATAAGGATAAAATATTGCCGGGAAGTCAGTGTACTTATAAATAAATAAGTATTTATAATTAAATATCATAGGCAAATTTGACTTCTCTGAATTAGTATTAATTATCATAGCTTTTTTGAAGTCTGGTCTATTTATTGCATGATAAAACAAACAAACAAATTTTGTTTCTAAAACGTGTCTACCATAAGTAGTATAACTAGCTATGTGAAATTAATCAGGCGGTTGAAACTAATCATTGGACTTAAGTAAAACTTCCATGAATTAAAAAAATGAAACAATCTCATCAATTCCCTATAACAACGCATTACGACACATCAATATAATCAAATAGAATTTCACTGGCTGCAAATTATCTGATCACAAAATATGTGAGTTGGAGAAAGGAAAAATGAAGTCTTATAAGCAAAGATGGATAGGGGCTAGCAATGGAAATCAGGATGCGCGTATCGTCCTATTTGGAACTCGTCAGCTCGATATATCTGCATCTCAGAGTTTATGTTCACCCTAGGACTCAAACCCAGTACCGTTTGTTTCAAACACAATCACGTTATACATTCAGCTAATGAGTCCTGATAGCCACTTGCTTGTGCAATGGGGATGAAGTTTAAATTCACTTCACATTGCTTACTTGAATCTTCAGACTGATGTTTAAGACTAAAGTTGATCAATCTCTTAGTGGCATATGTCCATACTGTACGTATTGCCTCGATATTGCTTTAAATCATAAGTATTATTATCAAAGATTGTTATATCGTGTGAGTGCCCAGTTATAATATCGATTGCTTGAGTGCATACGTGCTCTGTTTAGTATATGAACGTCCAATTAGAGAGCAGTGATTTATCGATCAGAGCAATGAGCAGTCTTGAGCACTACTCGGTCCTGCTATCAGCCTAGCCCAGCCAGTTAAGTCCAAAACACCAATAACAGCCTCTACAATATGAACCATTATTCTCAAACACAATGGGTATATATATCAATCAAACAGAACACATCGTGCGATAAAATAGATAATAACATTTGTACAAGATTTGGCCAAATGTGGCTGTGAATAGGGGGAATAATAATCAATAGACTGGGGATAACTCAAGAATGATAAATCGTATAATAACAGTTCATAGGTCAAAATAAAGCTTATAATAAAAGGAAGATGAATACGAATAGTTAAGTTACTTAACAAATATACAACAGGAAATATACAGATCACATTGGTTCATAATTAGTCCTCAAAAGTTACCATTCACAATTCTCTTCGGGATACAACAAAGATGGACAAATGAGATCGTTCAGAAACTTAAGAAAATTCCATAGTTTTCAACATAATATTCAACAATAAAAAGATACAACTTTACTAAAATATTGAGCATCAATTTACGGCTAGAAACGCTCAAATTGGTATGAACTATGAAAATGTATTTAATCCTAATCATTTCAGCTTAATTTTAAAGTAGTTAGAAGATAATGATCCATTTGATGATAATCAGATCGATGTGGGCTAAGTAATGAATAAATAAATAGCCTCCAAATGCCCTGGTACGGCCGAGAGTGGGGAGAGTCCGCTCTCTCTCTCGAAATGCTCTCACATGGCCACGCGAATATATAGCCTCTGCCAGGGAAGTCCTACTCACTGCCTTCTCGTGACGGGGATGTTGTTTACGAAAGTGAGAGGACGAAAAACGAATTTACGGCGATTTAACCGGGTTGGTGGTTATTTAGGATCCGCCTAGGGGAGTCGGAAAACCCTGATTCCAAACCAATGGTGCACATGGGCTCCAGTATCCTGAGGAAACAAATGGTGTATGAATCAATCGTTGGTCACCGACTACCATGGGACTGCATCTCCTTAAGATGCTTCACTGCCTTGTGGGTTAGACCTTTAGGTCAAGGGCTCGGGGTGTGACCCCCTATTCAAACCACCTACTTCAGTTTGGGCACCTGTGCAGTATCACAGCCCTCACACAAATCAAATGAGATTTGTGTGGCTCATATTTATCTGATGCTTCCTTGTACCAATATTTATGTGTTTAAATCATAAATAATAATAATAATAATGAATAAATAAACAGATTCATTTTTTAGTCATGCTAAACTCCCAGATTAATTTGGACAGTCAGATGGTGTATCTAACCTTCACAAAATAAGTATGAATTAGAAAGGAGTAAGTGGATCTAGTTGTATCAACTCAATAGTACTGGTATCTTTATTTAATGAACAATACGTAGAATGCGATAACGGTTGAAATGATATGAAAAATATAATCTCTTCTTAAACAGAGGTTTTTTAAGCTTGTATGTGTTCTGCCTTTAAGTTATTTCACACTATTTGTTAGCCCTAGTAAAGGAGGAGGGTCGGGCTGGGGTAAGCGACCACATCCTATAGAAATCTAACTCGCTAAGAAACGCTACCCGGGAAAAAAACTTAGTGATCTCTTTTAGAGATACATTGAAAACCAGACAGCATTTGACGACCATATTGTCCTAGTATGGAACTCCTGAATTGTTTTCACACAAGACTTGAACAGGGGGTCGAACCCATGTCCTTTAGGTCATTCTTGCTTACTTTTTTACAGTCTAATCATAGTCTATTCAATTCTTTATGCTTTGGCTTGTGCTGAATTTTCTATGTAGTTATCTATTTCATTTTCTGTTGCTTACTTTGGTTGTTAACAACTGTCACCCAATATCAAAGTCACAATCTTCTATACAAACGTCAAGGCAGTCCTACTGTACTTATCTGAAACTTCGAGAACTACTAAAACCATCATCAAAGAAGTATAAGTATTTATAAACAATTGTCTACGAAAGATACTGATTGTCCGATGACTGGATATAATCAGAGACAGCCCACTGTGGGAGAGCACAAATCAGATCCATGTGAAAAGCGAATTAGGAAAATACGATGCAAATAGATAGAACATACATTGAGGAAATCACCAAACTGCATCATGATGCAAGCGCTTGCCTGAAATCCTGAGGGGAAACGGAAAATAGGAAGACCAAAGAACACACTACGTCAAAAATTGGAAGGAGACATAAAAAGAATGAATAACAACTGTAAACAACTGAAAAGGTTCTTCCAAGACAGAGATGGATGGAGAATGCTGGTGAGCTGCCTATTCTCCTCCGCGAGGGGTAACAGGCATAGGTAAGAACTAAGTAAGTCCTTTGGTTGTTCATCTGCTCTTATTAAAATCTACAGATTATTTGGGATTTATTATGTTTGATGAATTTCAAGAGATACCATAATTAAAGATTGTAATTCATTATTGGAGATAATTCCTTAAGCTTCGTTTATCAATCACCTTAATAACCGTTACTAAATAAATCCCAACGGTTTATGAATTAAGAAGGCAACACAAAGCGCCAACTACAGTTCATTATTGGATAGCGCAGATGACAAAGCTACGTGCACATCAAGCGACTTTGAGTAGAAAGGAGTAGAAATGAGCACGAGAAAGCGAGTACAAAGGCGGATTCAAAGTAAAATCGAATCGAATCGAATCGAAGCGAAGCAGTTAATAGGATTCAAGCACATATATATGTATGGGAAAGTGAATGATTCATCGAGAGATATTTAAGCAATTAACATTTAAACTAAAGAAAGGAATATGTGCGTAGGCTGTCACATGTGATCAAGAGTACATATTTATACAGAAATAATAAAAATAATAATAATAAATAGACAAACGTTTACTGTTCAAATAAAACTATCTGTTAAATAAGCAAAGATGGATAGTGGCTAGTAGTAGAATCCAGCACGAGCGTTTCGTTCTATTTGGGACTCGTCAGCTCGATGTATCTGCATTTCAGAGTTGATTTTCACTCTGGAACTCAAACCCAGTACCTTTCGCTTCAAACGCCATCGCGTTATCCACTTAGTTACTGAGTCCTGATAGCCACTTGCTTGTGCAATGAGGTGAAGTTTAAATTCACTTGGTATTGTTTGTTTGAATCTTCTCATCGATGTTTAGGATTGAGGTTGATCAGTATCTTATTGGCATATGTCCATACTGTGCGTGTTGCCTCGATATAGTCTCAATTCACAAGCATTATAAACAAAGATGGATGGTGGTTAGCAGTGGAACCCAGGACGCGCGTTTCGTCCTATTTGGGACTTGTCAGCTGGATGTATCTGCATCTCTGTATCTGTTATATAAGTTAATTGAAGGGTTCAACAAAATTAACGCCTGTTACCCCTCGTCGAGGAGCATAGGCCGCTCACCAGCATTCTCCACCCAACTCTGTCCTGAGCCTTCCTTTCCAGTTCTTTCCAGTTAAAATTCATCCTTTTCATATCTGCTTCTATTTCCCGGCGTAATGTGTTCTTAGGCCTTCCTCTTTTCCGCTTCCCTTCACCATTACAAGTTAGGGATTGAGTCGTGATGCACATTGGTGATTTCCTTGATGTATGTCCTATCCACTTCCAACGTCTTTTCCTAATTTCCTCTTCAGTTGGAAGCTGGTTTGTCCTCTCCCATAAAGCGCTGTTGCTGATAGTATCCGGCCAATGGATGTTGAGTATTTTGCGTAGACAACTGTTTATAAATACTTGTACCTTCCTTATGATGGTCGTAGTAGTTCTCCACGTTTCAGCTCCATACAGTAGGACTGTCTTGACGTTCGTATTGAAGATTCTGACTTTGGTCTGTGCACGACCGATTATATGGAATCCAGCCTGTTAATATCGAAGTTGGGCGTCTACTGAGTCTTTCATCCGGTTCAGCAGCACTCTGTTGAAAACTTTTCCTGGTACTGATAACAAAATGATGCCTCTGTAATTCTCACATTTGCTCAGATCTCCTTTCTTTGGTATCTTGATGAGGTATCCTTCTTTCCAGTCCATCGGCACTTGTTCTTCCTCCCAAATCTTCTTGAATACAAAGTGAAGCATGTTTGCAGTTACTTCAATGTCTGACTTCAATACTTCAGCTGGTATATTGTTAGGTCCTGCCGCCTTCCCACTTTTGATTTGTCTGATGGCCATCTTGATTTCTTCGATCGTTGGTGGAGTGACATCTATTGGAAGGTCAGTGTGTGCTGCTTCGATGTCCGGTGGATTCAATGGAGCTGGCCTATTCAGCAGTTCCTCGAAGTATTCTGCCCATCTTCTCTGTTCTTGAATCTCAGTGATTGTCTTCCCTTCTTTTTTCTTGACTGGTCTCTCCGGTTTGCTATATCTCCCTGCCAGTTTCTTCGTTGTATCATGTAGGTGTTTCATATTCCCTTCTCTTGCAGCTTTTTCCGCCGTATTGCTAGTTCTCCTATGTATTTCTGCTTGTCGGCTTTAATGCTTTTCTTCACTTCCTTGTTTTCTTATGCGTAGTCTGCTTGTGCTTTGACTTTGTCTGCATGTGTTCGACTGTTGTTAATTGCTAGTTTCTTGTTCTTCCTTTCTTGAATCTTGTCCAGGATTCCCATAGATATCCAGAACCTCCTGACACGTTGAAGTTAGTGCTTCTTTTATCCCTTTTCAGTTGTCCTCCAAAGTAGTTTCTTGTTCTTTCAGTAGATCCTGTAGAGCCTGGAACCTGTTGTTGAGAGTTATCTTGAATTCATGGAGCTTGTCAGTATCTCGAAGGAAGGCTGTATTGAACCTTTGTAGTGCTGTTTGTCCAGTTGTTCAGTGTTTCTTTAGCTTCAGTCTCATCTTGGCCACAACCAGCCAGTGGTGATCTGAAGCTATGTCAGCTCCTTTTCTGGTTCTCACATCCTCCATCGTCCTCATGAACTTTTTGTTAATGCAGATATGGTCGATTTGATTCTGTGTAGTGTGATCCGGTGAAATCCAAGTGGCTTTGTGTATGAGCTTGTGTGGGAATATGGTGCCACCTATGACCAGTTTATTGAAGGCACATAGGTTTGCAAATCTCTCACCATTTTCGTTCCTTTCTCCCAGTCCATGTCGTCCCATGACGTCTTCGTATCCAGTGTTGTCCATTCCAACCTTGGCATTGAAATCTCCCATCAGAATTGTCAGGTCCTTGGTTGGGCACTTCTCGAAGATCGATTGCAGCCTATCGTAGAATTGGTCTTTAGTTTCTTCATCGTAGTCGTTGGTCGGCGCATAACATTGGATGACGTTCATTGTAATGCCCTCTCTCTTTGTTTTGAAGGAGGCTTTGATGATCCTTGGTCCATGAGATTCCCATCCAATAAGTGCATTTTGTGCTTTTCTGGACAGCATCAATGCAACTCTTTGTGTATGTGGGGCATTTTCTTCTTCATGACCGGAGCATAACAGAAGTTCTCCTGAAGATAGTCGTTGTTGTCCAACCTGTGTCCAATGTGTTTCGCTGATTCCAAGCACCTCCAGGTTGTATTTTCTCATTTCTGCAGCGATTTGGAAGACTCTTCCGGTCTCCCACATTGTCCGGATATTTCATGTACCTATAAAAATTGTCGCTCTGGTTGTAAGAAGGTGCATCGGCCTCATGACTTCCGAAGGAACTCGGCTTTCATCACGAGACGTCATAATTATTCCTTCTACTCTCAGGGCAGAGTTTAAATGGTTTGAATAATTTTTTCTGGTTAGCGTTTTTTTAGCGAGTTGATTTTCTACGGGATGGGGTCGCTAACCCCATGCCCAACCCTCCTCCTCTACCCGGGTTTGCCCCCGGAGGCGCTACACGCGGAGTTTACTTATACTTACTTTAAATAAATATTAGCTTGACCTAAATCAATGTTTTAAATGTCAACGTAGTTTTACTTACTTACTTACTTACTTACGCCTGTTACCCACAATGGAGCATAGGCCACCGACCACCATTCTCAAAACCACTCTGTCCTATCACTCCCTTTCTAGTTATATCCAGTTTTTGTTCATTCTTCTCATATCAGTCTCCATTTATCGGTGTAATGTGTTCTTTTGTCTTCCTCTTTTCCTCGGGCCTTCAGAACTCTATGTCAGGGCTTGCCTTGTGACGTAGTTGGGTGATTTCCTCAATGTGTTTCCTGTCCACTTCCAGCACTTTTTCCTGATTTCTTCCTCCACTGGATGGAATATGGTTTATTCTTTCCCGCAGTAGAATGTTGCTGATAGTGTCTGACCAACGGATCCGAATTATTTTGCGTAAACAACTGTTAATAAACACCTGTATCTTCTGGATGATGTCTTTCGGTCAACGTAGGCATTTCTATTATCTCTAACATTATCATAAATATAATCCTGGTAACTGTAAAATCCCAACAGTTTTAACTTTCATTTAAATTAGTTTTAATCATCAGTCATTTGTCTCATAATAATTTCTATTGTAATCATGGTGATTTTGTTTTCGTCATAATGTATGAAACAGTAATGAAACATTGACAATCTTCTACAGATGGTCATATGCTGATTACTTAATTAAAAATGATACTACTAGTATATATTATTCTCATCAAAACAAAAATGAATGTGATGTTATTTTTGGTTTTACTCAACAAAGTTTTATTTAAATTCATTACTAATAATAATTGAGTAAGAAAAAAATATTTTAATAGTTGAGATCATGAGTCAATTGAAACTAGACCATCATGGAAAAACTGGAAGCACTGGACGTCCGTTTCGTCATAGTGTGGGACTCCTCAGCAGAGCGCATCCACTATCTCGCCTCGTGAGACTTGAACCTAGGATCTATCGGTTTCGCGCGCGAGCGCTTAACCTCTAGACCACTGAGCCGATATCCAACGTTTTTAACGTCTAACTTCAACTAATCCACGAAATTGAGTGACATATCCACCATTGTCTTTAGTGATTTACTATCTCACTACAGACCCGGTTGAGCTCTACTGGTGACTGATTCTCACTAGAACTCCAGGAAATACCTCTTGAAGCCAGTCACTAGTGAGCATATGTTGATTAATAGCAGGAGGGGTTTTTGTAGATATTATAGTAATTTTAATGGTTGAGATCATGAGTGAATTGAAGCTAACATTTTCTGTAGCATTCAATTTTTCTTCAGAATGATAAATATTCCAATGTCAAACTGAGTACTGTCATATGAACTTAAGATAATTTGACTAATGTAATCTGGTTTGTTTAGTTTATTCATGAAGTTTTCATTGTCTTCCTAGACAACATCATCAGTATATACTTAGAAAAAGAAGTGAACTGTTAGAAACGGTTATTGCCAATAATATTCGATGTGTGTCGCATTATATCACTGATTGATTTGATTTGAAATTGTACCAATAGAAGCCAACTCAATGGTTTTAAATTTTAATCGTTTGCGATGAAGTTTGAAGGTACTGGATTAAATCCCCGGGGGGGGGCTGTTTGTAATTTCTGGAACATTATTATTTATACTTACTTTAAATAAATATTAACTTAACGTAAATCAATGTTTTAAATGTCAACGTAGTCTTACTTACCTACTTACTCCTGTTACTCCCAATGGAGCATAGGCCGCCAACCAGCTAATTGAGAGTGTTAGTAAAACTATAATCATCTAATTACAAATTACATGAAATGGAAAGAAATAATTTATAAGCAGTTAAATGACTATAAAATATCATCAAAAGGCTCTTAACTAGCCTTAAATGAATAAAATCTTCCTAGAACTGAAAATAACCTTATACCATGTCAGTTGCCAATAGCCATTTAACAATCAATTAAAACAAGGGAATGATGAGTTCATATTAATTTGGAGAAAATAATTTTTCAACACCTAACCAAACAATAGCTGACCAATTTCTTGATTTTCATTATTCTTGAAGCTAACAAAAACTTATGATTAAATTACTCTTACTTGATATTAGGTGGTGAAAGGTATTTAACAAAAAACCCTGATAGACAGAGATTTCAAAACTAACCAGGACTCATCAATCATAGGTTTCTGTAATTTTTGCAATAATCGATTCTCTATGTCGGATACTAACCAACATCACTTATTATCAATATCAGAGGCCTTACCATTAAACTATCCAAAGAGCAAGTGACCTCTAATACAACTAAATCATCTACATTAAATTATTACTCAGTAATAAATTTAACAATCGCGCGCGAGACTAGTAGGTCTTGGGTTCGAATCTCGTGAGGCGGGATGGTGGATGCGCACTGCTGAGGAGTCCCACACTAGGACGAAACGGCCGTCAAATGCTTCCAGGTTTTCCATGATGGTCTAGCTTCAGTTGACTCATGATCTCAACTATATATAAAAAATCATAAAATCAATCAAGCAAAAACCATGTATTCTAACTACCTATATGTTATTAATCAAAATAATGAAGAAAAATCCAACAAATATTGATTTTATTCATTATCAGATCGGGTTTTTGTGGAGATTTAGTATTTTCATAGTTGAAAGCGTGAGTCAATTAAAGCTAGACAACCATGGAAAACCTGGACGAAACGGCCATCCAATGCTTCCAGGTTTTCCATGATGATCTAGCTTCAATTGACTCACGTTTTCAACTATGAAAACTATTGATTACTTCAAATGATAAAATCTTAATTGTCCTGAGTAATCGAGAAAGAAAAAATTTGATTTTTCTTTATACGTTTATCATTATTGTGTTTATGTGTATTATAAATCATATTGGCTCAATGCCATTTGATCAACTTACAATTGGTTACTATTAGTATTACTATTATTATTATTATTAGTAGGAGTAGTAGTAGTACTAGTAACCACGTGATCGTTAAAAGTAATGACACCATACTTAAAAGTATAAAAATGTATTTCAATCGAGAAGAAGAGTTTTATATGAAAGGCATTTTTTGGTCTGTTATTTCATGAATATACACATATACATATACATATATACATATACAAATATTGACTGATGAACACTTTCACATCATACTTAATATACTCATTCATATTGTACATAGTTGAGTAGGTATTTATACTATGATAGTTATGATTATGAAAGTTTAGAAAGTTAATCTTTATTCATTGAATGATACCAAGTTTAAAAACATAAAGGGATCTTTATTGGAATATATTAATTATAGTGAATAGATTCATGAGATGTCTTTAATTTTGGATCTTAAATATTTAGTTGGATTAACTGGTAAAGGTGATCGTAGAATTAAAGTTTTATTTCGAGGTAAGTTTATAATATTTTAGTTCAGTATTAGTATAGATAAATTAATGGTTATTATCAGAATGGGGGGAAGGTTTGTGGAGATTGTATTAAAGTCTTATGATTAAATTCATAAATCGATCTAAGATAGATCATCGTTAAAAACCTGGAAGCACTAGAAGCACTGAGAAACTGTGGCCAGTTGAGTCCAATCCGTGTCGGATAGTGACAGCTATCTATCGCACAAAATGGATGAATGGTTGCTCAAAATCGTGGATCGATTGAAGTTATACATTAACACCGTTGGATGCCAGCTCAATAGTCTAGAGGTTAAGTGTTCGCGTGCGAGATAGGATCGTAGATGCGCACTGTTGAGGAGTTCCATCCATTTTTTCCAAGTTTTCAATGGTTGTCTAGCTCAAATCGATTCATGAATTCAACTATAAGAATTAATGGTTATCAGTTAACGATTCGTATCATATTTTAATCATCAAAACGAATATGATATGGATAAGTAATATGAGGAAATTCATTGAAACAGTTTTTATTTAAAAAAATTTGACTAACAGAGTAAAACTAGGGAATACAGAGTAGCTATTTTGTCCTAGTTTAAGACTTCTAAGGACTAAATACTCATTGAAGTTTTGGATTTCTGAAAATTTAAAGTAATAAGTCCTTTTTATAAATTTTGACAGAACAATATATATGACCAGACTGTTCGAAGTGTGTCAAAAAACCCGGTAAATTTAATCCCCTAGTAACTATTTCTATATTCATTTAGCCAGTAAGTAGTTTCAAGTTTTAAAATCAATTCATTTGAAGCAATTAGCTCGTTTGATAAATTTCCATAGTGTAATAAGAAGATGAAGATCAGATGGTGGTTAGAAGTGGTCGACAGGAAACCCTGGACCCGGGTTTCGTGCTACTTGGCACTGAGAACGAACTTGACACGCATGACATTGATCACCATCCAATGATCAATCAATTGTGAAGATGAAGATCATCAGAATTATGTGATTGATATATTAGCGCTATAGATTTCGAACAATCTGATCACACATAGACTTGTTAAGGACATTTACATATAAAAAGATAAAAGGTCAACTAGACTAGAAATGGAAGTTAAGAGGAGACAAGGATAATGAGGAAAATAATGTGGAAACAATTTCTCAATCAGTCATTTGAAGAAACACTTGAATTGTTGAACCATTCGCGCGGTAATACTGTTTATTTCAAATGAGAAATCCAATAAGAATACATGAATATGTCATTATTTCAAATAAAGATCATTTAAGCATGATCTGAATCATTTTATAGAAGAAAATAGAGATATATTAGCTGCCCATTGAGATGGTATTGAGATTATTTTGTATAAGAATCTCAAGTACAAATATACTAGTGGTATTGAGTTCTCTAAGTTCAATAATTTATTTATAAACGCTTTTATCGTTGTCTTGAAAAACATCCATAAATTCTATAAGTCCCCTTTATTCTCATCATCTCGAATAAATAATCATCAAAAAACTGCTCACTCCAATTTAACAGTTACATTGTTAAGACACGGTGTTTTTGATTTTTAAGTAAAGTTGGTTAGTAATTAGCAGTGAGATCTAAAACACATGTTTCGTCCCAATTAGGACTCATCAGCTATATGTACCTGGATCTCAGTGTCGATATTAGAGCCAGAATTTCAGTCCAGTTCCTTACGCTTCATATGTCCAGTGTATTATCTTTTGTTTTACGCTAATCGAAATAATTATCCATATTCTGAAATCAGTTAATCTTAAAATATTCTTAAGAACAGTATTTGGCTACATGGTATTACTTTATGAATTATGCAATTAAGGAGTCAAACGTCTATACATTGGATAACAAATTTTAGTTCCCTCTATTTCCTATTTTAGCGTTGTCAGCTGAATATTATTATTGACACTCACACGAACAGCATGTTTCAAAGGACAGTACTTAAATTTATACTATTTACTAATTGGTTTGTCATGTTGTCTAGTTTTTAGTGTTATTCCGATTCTGTCAATGAAGTATGTTATATAATCAGAAGAGGTTTTGTGGGGATTTCAGTATTTTCGTAGTTGAAATCATTAGTCAATTGAAGCT
>NC_031502.1:58790501-58796327 GCF_000237925.1 Schistosoma mansoni
GGAAGTAGTCCTGGGTTTGATCTCGTGAGGCGGGAGCGTGGATGCGCACTGCTGTACGCGTCCCACACTAGGACGAAACGGCCGTCCAGTACTTCCAGGTTTTCTATGATAATCTAGCTTCAATTGACTAATGATTTCAACTATGAAAATATGTTTTATAACTAATAGTTTAAGTGATTTGACATTATGGTACAAATTTTTCTAACGTAAGGTGACTGAAAGTAATCGTCAAGAATGGATCTCATAGAACTTGTGATTTCTGCAATATCAAATGAATTAATACTCTTCGTGTATTCCATTGGGGACACGACAAACATTACCATTGAGAAACCTCGGCCAAATAGTCCTTAATTTAGGTTCATAGCTTTCGAAGGATAACCTCCAATCGCCGATTATTAGTTTCAATTTTCCATTGCTCTTATTTAGTTGTCATATTGACTGTTGGACCAACTAAACAGTAGTTAAGTAGGAAAAGAAATTAACATTCATTGTGAATAGTAAATAAAGCTCAGCACTTGAATGTAATCAATAAAATTTAAGACGTAAATAAACCCATCATTGACTACTGAATAAATGAATGTGATTCATTCTGGTTTGTATTTTCTGGTTTATTCACGATAAATTTTGTTGTGGTGTAAATAAACCCTATGATAAAGCCAGTAGTGGGGATTTTCTCCATCGGTTATGGACTTTGTCATTCTTGAAACAACTATTACTCACAAACTAATTGTGAAGGAGTTGTGACAGATAAGCTAGGATCATTTGATATAAGAATCCGCTTACAGGTACTTTACGTATGTGTCTTATGAGGCTACCAGAACAATCCACAGATTCATAGTCACACTATTTCAATTATGACTGTTGATTAATTAAGTCATATATCTATTGTAATGAGTAGTCCACTTTCATAAGAAAGGAACTATTTAAAAAGAAATGTGTTTCCCCTTTCAACAATTTGTTTGTTCACACCACTTGACTTGAAAAACATTTTAGTTGAAAAAACAAACCGATAGGTCCTGGGTTCGAACTCCGTGGGGAGGGAACGTGCATGCTCACTCCTAAGGAGTCCCACAATAGGACGAAATGGCCGTCCAGTGCTTCCAGGTTTTCCATGGTGGTCTAGCTCCAACTGATTCATGAATTCAACTATTAAATAAACGAAACAAATTTGTTACATTTTTGCCACAATAATTTATGTTTGTAGGTTTGACATTGTTAAAGTAAGTCGAATCAATCGAATTGCGTAACGAAACATGTTAGTTTTGTCAACAAACACCATCATTCGTGTTATGTTTGGTTAATGTGTTATCTTTCTTTTTTCATAGTGAAACAGTGTGTGTAGGTGAGAGGGAGAAAGAGGGATAGAGCCAAAGTAAAAAATTTTTTTATCTAGTCAGTTTTAAATTTTTCTTTAAAAAATGGATCTAAAAACTGTTTCAATTCAGAGAAAACAGCTGAAATGAAAACATTTCTACATACCAATAACTATTCATAAATAGCCCCCAAATGCCCTGGTACGGCCGAGAGTGGGGAAAGTACGCTCTCCCTCTCGAAATGCTCTCACATAGCCACACATATATAGCCTCTGCTAGGGAAGTCCCACTCACTGCCTTCTCGTGGCATCACTGTTGTTCACAAAAGTGAGAGGACGAAAAGCGAATGTCCGGCGCTTTAACCGGGTTGGTGGGTGTGGAGGATCCACCTAGGGGAGTTGGAAAACCCTGATTCCAAACCAATGGTGCACATGGGCTCTAGTATTCTGAAGGAACGAATGGCGTATGAACCAACTGTTGGTCACCGGCTACCATGGGACTGCATCTCCTCACGATGCTCCACTGCCTTGTGGATCAGATCTTTCTGTCAAAGGCTCCGGGTGTGGTCCCCCAAGAAAACCACCTACTTCAGTCTGGGCACCCGGGTAGTATCACAGCCCTCACACAAATCGAATGAGATTTGTATGGCGCATATTTATCTGGTCCTTTCTTGTACCAATATTTATGTGTTTAAATAAATATGGTGCCCCATAAAACAGAACATGCGACCCCAAGTAACCTAGACTAGTGATATTATTGTAACTTGATCGATAGAGTAAGATCAGCTATAAAAAAACTAGATTGGTATGGTATTAGTCCCTCCCAAATGATTAACCAACGTAAATATATCAGTCCTATATGTCAGTCGCTGCGCAAGTAGCTTGATGATCTTTTCCAAGACTATGAAGCTGAGTGAAGCCGGTTTGAATTCTACAGGGTGTACAGTTCTCACAATGATTTCAGGTACGCCTTGCTGATGAGTAACAAATGGTAGGAAACTTAGTTACAAGGTTTCCTCCTGACTTCATCCAACCACTTCATATAGTCAAATAACATAGTTAACAAATTATAGTAATTATTGATTAATGAATGGTACCTACAAATCATTAATACGTGTAATAATCATACACTTATTGATGAACAATTTGATCAAGAAATTTTAAAGTTTTATTGAGAACCTGTGACCGGTTAAATTTCGTCATTTTGAACAAGTAAACTGAACTATCTGAGGCAATAGACGATGATTGCAGAACAAGGTCCATTTACCAAGATCAGAAATGTGAAGCAGGATATGAGAACTAAGGAGTCGGTAAGTGACAGGTTAGTTGCGAAGCTCGATAGTCCTTAGTTGTCTCTGGAGATGACATGAATCCACACTGCCAAGGAGTCTCTTACTAGAGTAAAAAAGACCGTCCTGTTCTCCATGGTTTCCACAGTTTTTTATTTAGCTGAAAACAGTTCGTGAAGTAAAGTAATTCCGTTCGTATGTACTACATGATAATAAAACTTTTAAGCTATCCTGTAATGCTTCAAACATAAATGCATATGAGATTACATTCAAGATTTTGGTAAATCGCTTAAAGCAGAATATCATTCGACCAATGATCTAGAACCCAAATAGTTCATATTTTCAATGTTAAGTAATTTTTGTATAAAACAGTCGTTATTAGTTACAGTATTATTATTAACTTGGTTTCACACCATAGACTTTTGAAAATCCATCTAGAATCTAATCACCTATGAGGACATAATTATTGTTTAGCTGGATGATCAACACGGACTCTTTCAATTCAAAGATAGTTTTCGTCCTGGATTTGAATCATCTGTTGATTTATGAAATATAAAATAATTAAACATATTGACATTCAGTCAGATGGGTCAACCAATTTTCATTACAGATTACTTTAGCTAGAATCTGTACATAACTCGTTACTCTGTTGACTAATTCAATTTATTTGAAGCTTTATATGATGGGTTAGTTTCGATTAGACCGACTTCGGTTGAAAATGTTAACTACTAGATGGTAAGTTAGCGCTCACCGAGATACCTCTGAAGGTCTTGAGATTCGATCCCAAGAGGGGTCGTAAGTTTGGGTTGACATAGAGTCCCCTAGTAGGATTTAACAACTGTCTAGGGTTTTGTGGCTTCTGATAGATGTCCAAACACATTAAATCCATCATAGGAAACTTCAAATTCAATAATCGCCACAAAATCGTATAATAACAAATTAGTTTATACTCTAACAGGTTAATGAATCTAACACTTCTAAAATGTATTTTCTGCTGAGACATAAAACGATTATTTTCTTTCTTGTTCCATGAAGCAATACTATTCATAACCAAAATCATGATTATATCTAGAAAGGTGTAAATGATCATTAAAAATATAGATTATTGATCTAGAATTCATCAACTAATGATAATGAACAATAGTAAGCTAATAACTGAATGTAAACTATAACTTATCAGATGTTCTGTTATAGGTAAGGATTATTAGTGAATAGTGAACGTATTCAGACGATGTGAGTGAGTGAGATCAGATCATTTACTCAAACTCATAAATGAACTGTTATCAATGACAACATAACTAGCCAGAGGAATAAGCTTTTTATTCTTATCTTATTTTGCCAAGTTAGTAAGATGTCATAAATAAAATTTGTCTAATTGACAACATATATCTAATTTACAAAAGGGTTTCTAGTAAGCGAGTGGGTGAGAAAAGAGAAAAAGGATTACTGTGCTAATGGCAAAGTTTAGCTGTACATATTGTGAATTAGTCTGCAATACATATTAAAAAAAACCCAGTATTTAATCAGGGAGACATCTAATAGGATCCTAATGTTTATTACTTCTGGTGATATATCCACTTTGCTTCACTTCTGTATCATTTATAGAAAACTACCAATTACTGTTAGCTATTTCCCATTGCTTATACGATACTACTTATATTTACAATTGATAAATTACTGCAGAGTAAACAACGTTATGTTTAAGCAAGATGGGGATAGTGGCTAGCAGTGGAATCCAGTTTGACGCACGTTTCGTCCTATTTGGGACTCGTCAGTTGGATGTACCTGCATCTCAGAGCTGATGTTCACTCTGGGACTCGAACTCAGTACCTTTCGCTTCAAACGCCATCGCGTTATCCACTCGGCCACTGAGTCCTGATAGCCACTTGCTTGTGCAATCGGGTGAAGTTGAAATTTACTTAGTATTGTTTGTTTGGATCTTCCCATTGAGATGCAGGTACATCCAGCTGACGAAACCCAAATAGGACGAAACGCGCGTCCTGGATTTCACTACTAGCCACTATCCATCTTTTGCTTACCATGCTTGTGAATTGAGACTATATCGAGGCAATACGCACAGTATGGACATATGCCGATTAGAGACTGATCAGTTGCAGTCCTAAAAATATCAATGGGAAGATCCAAACAAACAATACTAAGTAAATTTCAACGTTATGTTTGTTTAGTCCTATGGTGTTGATTGAACTCTCTCGATTTACTTACAGTGCGGCAACTTGTCTAAGTGATTGAACGTCTCTTGCATTATTATGAGACTTTAGGGGGTTGGAGATAATCACCAAGAAATTCTACTTATACTACATGGAGCGAAATTCAGGCAGTGGTTGAGTTTAATTCTGTACGTGGTCTTATATATCCCTGCTTTCGTTTAGTTCCAATTTAAGACGGAGTAGTTATTCAGTAGTCTTTAGTTGCGGTGGTCCTCTAGTCAACTCTAGTTTATGATTCAAATGATTTTTAGTATCAATTTAGCACAACTTACTATTTGATGGTATGAACCAGCGAAGAAATGCTACAAAAATATATTATGTCACTGATCTGACAAGCTTTTTATATTGTAGTAAGAACAGATATGTTAAAAGCTATATTTGTCAAAGTGAGAGATAAATAGTGTTTAGTTTAATACTAGTTTTAAGATATCATTATTTCACTATTACTCTGTCAAATAAGGGATATAATCACCCCTCTCACTGCTTTGTCACTGATGATAAACTATGTAATATATTTCTCAAAATTACGTCAAAAAACTAGCACATTACAGTACAATGTTCAATTTGTAGCGTAAATAACTGACTAAAAGAAATTGTTATGTAGACATTCAGCATTTCTGCTAGTCATGGTAGCTTTAAAGATTTCTAGATGGTGTTTGGTCAAGTATCCTGGTGATACCTGTGCAGAGAACACATGAAATCATTCTCTTCTCTTCTAGATAGCCAGCTTAATGGCTTGAAGTTTAAAAGCCTCTTAGTATTGTTGTTTGAATCTTCCCATCGATCTGTTAGGACTGTGCGTATTGCCTCCATATAGCCTTAATTCACAAGCATGGTAAGCAGAGATGGATAGTGGCTAGTAGTGGAATACAGGACGCGCGTTTCTTCCTATTTGGGACTCGTCAGCTATATGTACCTGCATCTCAGAGTTGATGTTCACTCTGGGACTCGAACCCAGTACTCTCGCTTCAAACGCCATCGCGTTATCCACTTAGTT
>NC_031502.1:58796756-58799601 GCF_000237925.1 Schistosoma mansoni
AATTCACTCACTATTTGAGTACATCCATTGAAACATTGGAAACAGTTGAAATGAACCGTGAATGACTGGATTTGACAGGCAATAAATAAGTCATCATGGATAATTGAAGTCACAATCTCATTCTGCTTGTTGGAAAATGAATGCAGAGATTTATCATCATTTCAGGTTTAAGTGGAACTTGACAAACAGTCTGTGTTCCAAAATAAATGAATTGTGTTCTACATTGGTGACAAATCCATTGCTGTACACAGAATATGTCATGAGTACTGAGTGTCCATTGTTTCAAATTGAGTTATACTATCCATCTTTGCTTATAATGCTTGTGAATTAAGGCTATATCGAGGCAATACGCACAGTATGCACATATGACAATTAGAGACTGACCAGTTGCAATCCTAAGCATCAATGGAAAGATTCAAACAAACAATACTAAGTGAATTTAAAGGTCACATCTATATTTGAATTAATGGTCCGTTTTTTTAAAAATTCGAAGTGAAGACTTTGTTTTAATTGATGACTGTTCTGTCGTTACTATGCTACTGATATCTACTCTTCTGATAAATGACTCTGACCAGCTACTTGATTGGACATCTCTCACCAATCATGTCACCTATATCCGATTGGCCCAGAGCATCACTTAGCATAATTGTAATGCAAAGAAAATGAAAGTTACACTGTTGGAGAGATTAGTTAACATTATCAAGTCCGTGAAACATTATGGATTAATTTGAAGTCGTACAATTGAATATTGACCCAGTGAGACCTGAATGTCTATGGTTTAATCCCCTTTGGTATTTCTGGTGCACACTGCTAAGGAATCTCGTGTCAGGCTGAAGCAGTTGCGTAATCCTCTGTATAACTGAGATCAATCTGTGACCAGTATCACCTATAAATTAAACCAATCTTCGCAAAATATCTTCAAATGAAACTATTTTTGTTACTGATATTTTAATTTCGCTGGGTGTGACATTGAGTGACACAGATTCCAATCCTTATGAAGGAACATCGATTCTATTAAGACTGCATATAGATTTTGAATGTCGTTTAACATTAAACTGTGGTTCAAGGCTTTCTGTTTACTATCTGTAATGATCTGACATCCTAAGTGTGTATCTTCATAACAAGCAACTGAATGAATAAACAGATGGTCATTGTGGTTACAGAATATGAAATTGGGCATATTCTGTTCATTTATTATACAATATACCAAGTAAGGAAATTAGCATAACACTTCTCACAATCATACAAACCAACTTTAATAAAGCAAAATGAGATTTCAGTGGTGAAAATTTACTTTTCAACCAAACAATTCACTGAAGTTGAGACATTTTACATCCACCTATTCAAGCCTGAACTCTATATGCTGAAAGATTACGTAAAATCATACATCCTTCTTTGACCTTAGTAGCCGTTCCAGTATGTTTTGGTTCACTTTTATTATTTGATTTCTGTCATTATATTCTCTTACATTGAATTCTTGAACCAGTCAAGTTAAAAAAACTATTGAAAACTCAGAAGCACTGGAATGCTTTTTCGTCCTACTATGAGACTTCTCAGCAGTTCGCATCCACGATCCTATACACGGGAATAGAACTGGGGACCTTCGGTTTCGAGAGTATCAGGGAAACATGTTTCTTGTGATCTAGTTTACGCAGTTTATCCATTGATTAGTTGTATAGTAGATATTTTTTTATCATTTTCGGACATTTTAGTTGCAAGATATTACCAATGTTTACTTAGTTAATCATAAAATACAAACTATCTAACATTGTCCTTTTAATTTAGTACAAAAATATACGATGCTCTATCTTAAACCGCATTGGTTCATTCCTAGTTGTCAGTATAATATACTTTCACATTCATCCTTTATTATTCCAGTCACGTTTTTGCATATGCCTGTTTCGAACGGCAAGAATGAAAGTGTTAACAAAGATGTTTGTGAGTTTTCCAACAGAATAAGAGTATACTGCAAAAAGGGTTAAAGAAATTTTTCTGAATTTATTTTTCATATAACTGACTGATCTTAGTTAGACAACCATTAAAAACGAGTAAGTACTGACTAAATGTTTCGCTCTATTTGAGGGATTCCTTAGCAGTGTGCATTCACAACCTCGATATCAGTGATCGAACTCAGGACCTACGGTCTTGTGCATGACCGATAAATTCTAGATATCTCAGCCCGAATTCAGTATTTCACATATTTGACTTTCATCAGTTCGTAATATCATGTAATCATCTAATATCTAATAACAATTTACACTTGATATGGTTGAACTCCACTAGTCATAGCTTCTCACTAGAATATCGGAATTTCCTCTCGAAATTAGTCACTAATGAGCACCTGATCAACAACTATAAACAGTTTATGGATATTTTTCTGGATTTTATAGCCAACATCAGCGACTGATTTTAGTCAAACTTTGATCATTAACCTGTAGAAGTCTAGACAAGCTTGGTGGAGAAAACGTCAGAATTAATTTAAGTTTTAATAGCTGATATTATTTCAAACAAGCAAACGGTACTTGGTTCGAGTCCCAGAGTGAACATCAACTCTGGGATACAGGTACATCTAACTGATGAGCATCAAAAAAGGATGAAACACACGTTCTGGATTCCACTGCTAGCCACCACCATTCTCTGCTTATTTCAATGATAGTTTTCATAAATAATACCTTTTACATATTTAACAATCGATTTCTGTCAAACTATTCGTATAAATATTGGTAAGTATTCATAAGTTTGGTTTCTACTAGTGTGAATCTAACTATCATTTAACTTTATTCTTCAAAATATTATAGTTGAAATCATGAGTTAGTTGAAGCTAGATCATCATGGGAAACCTGGA
>NC_031502.1:58799801-58855133 GCF_000237925.1 Schistosoma mansoni
GGAATGAACCAATGCGGTTTACGATAGAGCATCGTATATTTTTGTATTAAGTTAAAAGGACAATGTTGGATAGGATGTATGTTTATGATTAACTACGTAGCACTCCGGTAATGTCTCGCACATAAAATGTCCGCGACCGTCAAGAGAATATATGTTTCACATGAGACCCTAGGTTCAATCGACTCATGATTTCAACTATAAAATTACTAAAATCTCCACAAAACGCCCTTCTGATAATCTTCAAAATATAATAGTTTATCATTTGATTACGTCATAGATATCTCCAATAAGATAATCATAATTTATTCCTTTGATAACTATTCTGTTTTGCCTATTATCATCATCAAATCTATGTTGTTTTGTTTTTTAAAAATTAAAACAGAGGCTAAATTGAATTCAAGAATTGCTACTGGACATGATAGTGTTTATTTTGGACAACGTATTAGTTGGCCAGTTAGTCGTTCATTGGATGATAAAGATGTATTAATTTTAAAAGCTTATCAAATGAGAAAAGGCTTACCAGATAGGTAGATTATATTATAGTCAAATGTAATTATCATTTTTTATTGTTTTTTTGGAAGTTAATAAATAAAATTAACTGCTTCCTATAGTTTACATCTAAGATTGATTCTAGCTTGACAATCACTTTAAACTCAAAACACTAGACTATTGTTCTGTTTTGAGATGGAGCTTCTTAGTAACCCACACACTTGTTAAGGTTCGAACTCAGTACATACAAGCTTGGTGGGATAAAACTTTACATATGGATAGTTGATATATTTTTATGATCAAGTCATCTATGATTTGTCAATCCTTCCTCAAGCTTAATAATCACTTTTTTCTTAAACTGGAACCTGACATCTCACAGCCTCCAAATGCCCTGGTACGGCGGATAGTGAGGAGAGTCCGCTCTCCCTCTCCAAATGCTCTCACATAGCCACACATATATAGCCTCTGCTAGGGAAGTCCTAATCACTGCCTTCTCGCACCACGGGTGCTGTTTACGAAATTGAGAGGACGAAAAGCGAATTTACGGCACTTTAACCGGGTTGGTGGTTATTTAGGATCCGCCTAGGGGAGTCGGAAAACCCTGATTCCAAACCAATGGTGCACATGGGCTCCAGTATCCTGAGGAAACAAATGGTGTATGAATCAATCGTTGGTCACCGACTACCATGGGACTGCATCTCCTTAAGATGCTCCACTGCCTTGTGGATCAGATCTTTAGGTCAAGGGCTCGGGGTGTGACCCACTATTCAAACCACCTACTTCAGTTTGGGCACCTGTGCAGTATCACAACCCTCACACAAATCAAATGAGATTTGTGTGACTCATATGTATCTGGTGCCCCTTTTGTACCAATATTCATGTATTTAAATAATAATAATACCAGTTACACCCACTAGGAGATATGAGTCTCTCTCTCTCAAGTTGATGCATTGATTAATGACCCGATTTAGACTATATGTGGTTAATAAGACTCTATGAAATAAGGTGAGCTCGTATTATTGTAAAAAATGAACTTTAATGTTATGATAAGTCGATATCAATAAGACGAAATGTAAATTATTGAGAGTTTAGCGGCCCTTAATCTGACTCCCATTGGATCGTATGAATGAAAGCTATCGTCAGTTCTCGCATATAATCATCGACTTAAATCACGTTAGTGAATAACGGAATTCAATAAGACAAATATGGGAATGAAGTTTTGAATACGTTTATTTCGTATAATCGTTGATCTGCAGAGAAAATCGGAAAGATGGACAGAAGGAAGCGAATAGGAGAGAGGAGCAAAATGGAATGACACACAGTGGAAAAGGCATGTAAACCCACTCAATTAAGCCAAGAGTGAATCGATATTTATGATCAGACCAAAAATAAGACATGTAATGAGTAAGATAAGAAATGCACATACGCTTAAATAAAAACAATCAAGGTTGATATGAGAATAATTGACAAGGTCAACATGTGACTCTGTTGGGGATGTTAGATCTCCAGAGGAATGAATAAATTTGCGTGTCCGCAAGCCAGAATAAGCTATGCGGGTTTAACATAGCAGCCAACACTATATGAGCACTATCCAGTTGTAGTCCTTCTTCAGAATGGTAAGCTTTATTCATAGGGTTTTGTTGTATAACCATAAATATGTAAATTAACCATTTATTTTTAATTTCTATGACTCTGTTAAAAAGTACATTCTTAGATCTGTGTACGATTCGGCAGTTCTTACTAACCTACTTATGATTAGTAATGCAAATATATATGTCATATTTCTTTGACTCTTAGCATAGATCACATCATATCGGTCAACGTCCAATGTGGTCACTAGTCTAAGTAACTTGAAATTATGTGAAAAACTTATCTCCTGAACAGCTAGGCAGTTACATCTCTGAATGTGATGATGAGTGATTTGGGTTCTAACCACATACAGAGTATCGTTATTTTCAAGCAGGTTTTCCTACAGATTATATTCAACTAACCAACACTGCATATATTTATGTGACAAGGCTAAAGATAAAACTTGATCACCAACTAAATGTTTATTGTTTTTTTTTTACCCTCAGTTATTACGATCCTTGTGTCATCATTTATATCCACTGACTCGAGATGTACATTCATATTTCGTGAAAATCTAGTGGATAGTTCAAATCCCTTACTGGCGTAAGTATTGGTGATATTTACGTTTTTTTAAAAAAAATACTACCATGTTTTATTTGAACAGTCAACTGCTCGTCAGTCTATGTTGTTTAGACTCACTCGATTGATTACGGTTTCTTGAAAGAATGTCAAGAATTCTTCTTAAACTTAGTTACTAGTGAGTATTTGGTTCAGAAGTATGTCAATATTATTTAGTTTATATTTTCCGTCACAGGATGACTTCAGAAAGAAGAGAAATTCGAAATGGGAACCACTAGATGTCCAACTTTGTGACCTAGATGTAACATTCTCTTCATCGTGCATGAATGTCTTATGTCTTCAATAGTTGTCTTGCTAAATTTAACCAGCGATATGAACTACAACTATAACTGGTTACACATCTCTTAAGCTAACAGTAATCACATGCTCATTTGTGACGTTAATTAAAAAGTCCAAAAGTTCTGAATCGAAGTTCTAACAAGTGAATTTTAATCACTATGTCATGAGACTGATATCGCCCATTTCACTAGGAACTATTTATCCTTTAAATATAAACTTTAATGATAATTAGAAATAAAAGGGAATTACTAAAAGGTCCGAAACATTCATGCAACTTAGGTTACTCTCCTTATGGATTGATTTTGCCCCTGTCATATAAAAAGACGAACATATCTCTATGTTAACTTTTATTCGGCTAGTGTCTCCATTGCACTAAAGCATTACAAATCACTACATTTGTCACTACTAATTAATTAATTAGTATCATCTTAACTCACTTATTCAGCACAATCTATCTCCTCCAAGTACTTAACTTATAATCATGATTTCTTATCTTTTCGCACTATTACATTAGATATTATTGTTATTTGAGTTACGTTATCAATCACCCGATAGTACACATGGTGATCTAGATGATGATCTTGTTAATTATCCTCTGGCAGATACAGATTATAGACTTGAAGATGCAGAAAATGTAATTCAACAAGATCAACCTCCACCTTTTAGGTAGGTCGTTTTATTTACTTTGTAAACGGCTAACTTTTTCCATCATCACTTAACTCATTACTATGTAGTTGAGAATCTGCATTATAGCGGAAAAAAACGCTGAAAATCCCTCCACAACATTTCGTTGGATAGTACTGCCATTTATTTGTTCCTTCTACCTGTCGTGTGTCTTAACCTTTATTCAGACCTCTTTTACCCACATTTTGTGTTCTTCAGTCTTCCTCGTCTGAGCTTTTATTATGTGACTTTGATTAAAGACTTACCTTTTGTTGCCTAATTTTTCTGTTGCATGTTGCCGGACTATTGACAATAAGGTTGTGTTTGACTAAGCCCAAGGTCACGGCGTGGTTCAGTGTGTGACTGTTAACCTTTGATTGTCTTCTTGGAAAGATTGCTAGAATCCCTTCAGATAGATATCTGATCCCATCCTATTGGGAATATTTTTATTGATTCTCAATACGCTAATTTGTGTTAGAGAAACCTTTAGCTGTATAGCACAGGCATACCATATGAGGTATTTTGTAACTCAAAAACGCAAATTGTACGCTATACAGAAGAACGTAGTCTGGTTTAATCGAATAAATTTTGGTTCGTTAGTTTTGAGTTCGAACCGAATATTGACTAGCATCAGTTTGTCTTAAGCTAATCGTGAAAACTCAAACTGATAACATGTTTATTAGCTGTTTAAAAATCCACATCATATTACAACAAAGAACGGTCTATTGTCGCTACATTCACTTCCAACTAATTTCTCAGCCATTTTATACCTGGGCTACAACCCTGTTTCTTAGACCATTAAACATAGCTTTTCACTGTTTTTCGAAAGTCATGGAGAGGGCTTATAAATGGTCCATGACACTAAATTCACTACGAATTTCGTCCTCTTGTGCTAGTTTTTCCCGAATTACGGGTCCTAGTAATCTAGTGGTTAGGCGCTCACTCACGAGACTAATAGGTCCATGGGTTAGAATCTCGCGAGGTGGGATCGTGGATGTGCACTGCTGAGGAGTCCCACAATAGGACGAAACGGCCATCCAGTGCTTACAGGCTTTCCATGGTGGTCTATCTTCAATTGACTCATGATTTCAATTATAAAATAGTCTATTCAATAAATTCTCTCCTGGTCCTACAACTATATATCTAAATTAATAACTCAAAAATGACAAAATTTAAAGCCAATACCTTACTTACTTACTTACGCCTGTTACTCCCAATGGAGCATAGGCCGCCGACCAGCTTTCTCCAACTCACTCTGCCCTACCCCTCCCTTTCTAGTTCTATCCAACTTTTGTTCATTCTTCTCATGTCTGTCTCAATTTCTCGGCGTAGTGTGTTCTTTGGTGTTCCTCTTCTCCTTTGACCTTCAGGATTCCATGTGAGGGCTTGTCTTGTGGCGCAATTAGGTGATTTCCTCAAGGTGTGCCCAATCCACTTCCAGTGCTTCTTCCTGATTTCGTCCTCCACTGGAATCTGGTTTGTTGTCTCTCACAGTAACTTGTTGCTGATATTGTCTGGCCATCGGATCCGAAGTATCTTGCGTAGACAGCTGTTGATAAACACTTGTATCTTCTGGATAATGGCTTTCATAGTTCTCCACGTCTCCGCCCCATACAGTAGAACTGTCTTGACATTTGTA
This sequence comes from Schistosoma mansoni, assembly GCF_000237925.1. NCBI lineage: Eukaryota > Metazoa > Platyhelminthes > Trematoda > Strigeidida > Schistosomatidae > Schistosoma > Schistosoma mansoni. Next base: position 58,805,080 of record NC_031502.1, read on the forward strand.
TTGAAAACTCTAACCTTGGTGTTGGTTGACAATTGTTTTGAGTCCCAGGTGTTCTTCAGTTGCAGATATACTACTCTTGCTTTGCCGATCCTCGCCCTCACATTTGCATCTGATCCACCGTGTTCATCGATGATGCTGCGCAGATATGTAAAGGTTTCCACATCCTCCAAAGCTTCTCCGTCAAGTGTAATTCGATTGGTGCATATTGTATTGTATCGGAGAGTCTTGCTTTTCCCTTTGTTTATATTGAGACCTACTGCTACTGAGGCTGCTGCTACACTGGTCGTTTTCTCCTGCATCTGTTGTTGCGTTTGTGATAGAAGAGTCAGATCATCCGCGAAGTCTAAATCGTCAAGCTGCATCCTGCCTGTCCACTGTATCCCGTGTTTTCTTCCAGTTGTTGACGTCTTCATGATCCAGTCGATCACCAGGAGAAAGGGAAAGGGTGAGAGTAAGCAACCTTGTCTAACACCGGTCTTTACTTCAAACGAGTCCGTGAGTTGTCCTCCATGGACGATTTGGCAGTTTAGTCCATCATAGGAGTTCTGTATGATATTGACTATCTTCTCAGGCACGCCGTAGTGTCGAAGGAGCCTCCATAGTGTTGTCCTGTTCACGCTATCAAATGCCTTCTCATAGTCGATGAAGTTGATGTAGAGTGATGAATTCCATTCGATTGATTGTTCCACAATGATACGTAGAGTTGCGATTTGATCTGTGCACGATCTATCCTTACGAAATCCAGCTTGTTGATCTCGAAGTTGGACGTCCACGGAATCCTTCATCCTGTTTAACAATACTCTGTTGAAGACTTCTCCTGGTATTGAGAGAAGAGTGATGCCCCTGTAGTTGTCGCACTTGCTGAGATCGCCTTTCTTTGATATCTTGATCAGAAGTCCTTTTTTCCAGTCTATTGGTACTTGTTCTTCGTCCCAAATCTTACTGAAGAGGATGTGGAGTATCTTGGCAGTTGCTGTTACATTTGCTTTCAGTGCCTCTGCCGGGATGTTGTCTGGTCCCGCTGCTTTGCCGCTCTTGACTTGTCTAATGGCCATGCTGATCTCCTCAATTGTTGGTGGGCCAACATCGATTGGGAGGTCTGTGGGTGCTGCTTCGATGTTGGGTGGGTTCAGTGGAGCTGGTCGATTCAAGAGTTCTTTGAAGTGTTCTACCCACCTGTTTCGTTGTTCTTCAATGTCGGTGATTACTTTGCCTTCCTTGCTTTTCACTGGTCTTTCTGGCTTACGGTAATTTCCAGCAAGTTTCTTTGTTGTATCATACAGTTGTCTCATGTTTCCTTCTCTTGCAGCCTTTTCTGACGTCATTGCCAAACCTTCCACATATTTAAGTTTGTCGGTTCTGATGCTTCTCTTCACTTGCTTGTTTGCCTCTGTGTATTCGGCTTGTGCCTTGGCTTTTTCTGCTCTTGTTCGGCTGATATTGATTGCTGTCTTCTTGTTCCTCCTTTCTTCAATTTTATCCAGTGTACCAACAGTGATCCATTCCTTGTGATGGTGCTTCTTTTGGCCCAGAACCTCCTGACATGTTGAAACGATTGCCTCTTTGATAACTTTCCAGTTGCTCTCCATGGTAGTCCCCTCTCCATTGAGTAGATCATGAAAGGCCTGGAACCTGTTGCTGAGGGCTATGTTGAATTGGTTGAGTTTGTCAGCATCTCGAAGAAAGGCCGTATTAAACTTTTGTGATGTTGTCCGCGCCGTTGTCCATTGCTTCTTAAGTTTTAGTTTCATCTTGGCGACCAGCAAATGATGATCGGATGCTATATCAGCTCCTCTCCTGGTTCTCACATCCTCCATCGTCCTCATGAACTTTTTGTTAATGCAGATATGGTCGATTTGATTCTGTGTAGTGTGATCCGGTGAAATCCAAGTGGCTTTGTGTATGTTTTTGTGTGGGAATATGGTGCCACCTATGACCAGTTTATTGAAGGCACATAGGTTTGCAAATCTCTCACCATTTTCGTTCCTTTCTCCCAGTCCATGTTGTCCCATGACGTCTTCGTATCCAGTGTTGTCCACTCCAACCTTGGCATTGAAATCTCCCATCAGAATTGTCAGGTCCTTGGTTGGGCACTTCAAACTCAGCCTGTAGCTCCTCTGGGGGTTACTGCCTGTCCCAAGCGCGGGTAAAGGGGGGGTTGGGCATTGGGTTAGCGACCCCATCCCGTAGAAAAACCAACTCGCTAAAAAAACGCTTACCAGAAAAAATTATTCAAGGCCAATACACCATATGAAATTATGTTAATTAGTTTGAAAGTCTATATTGAATAATATAAATATTTAGAACGATAATAGTTGAATCCAAGACATTTAATTTAGTAAAAGTTTAACTCAATAAACTTGTAACTACACACGTAATCATTTTGATCCTAAGAGAAAAAGAATGGATATTATATAAACAAGAGACTAATAATGGGGAGATATAAGCAAACAATACCAAGTGAATTTAAACTTCACCTCATTGCACAAGCAAGTGGCTATCAGGACTCAGTAGCTAAGTGGTTAACGCCATTGTGTTTGAAGCAACCGGTACTGGATTCCAGTTATGGAGTGAACATCAACTCTGAGATGCAGATATATCGAACTGACGAGTTCCAAATAGAATGAAGTCCGTGTGCTGGATTCCACTGCTAGCCAGATGGTAATTAAGAAATTCCTGTTCATGCGTCCACAATTCAGAGGGGATGCGGTTTGCGAAATATTAACTCAGAGATTACGCAAAACAATCCAAAAGTCATTCAACGCCGAAGAACTACGTTCAGTGTTTTCTATCTGCCTAATGGTGACACCGAGGTTGAAAGATGAATTACCTAGAACGACCACTTCATTTTGTATTTATCAGTTCAACTGCGCCTGAAGTGCAATTTATAGTAGTCGAAATTTTAGAAATTTACATTTTTGTGCTTGCGAACACCACCCAGCGTGGGTAAGCCAAAGGTTTGTTGAAGAAAGTGAACAGCTTAATATTGGCCCATTTAGTATAAACTGGTCATAGTGCCAGTATAAACCATTCATTTTCAATTATTTATCGGGTCAGTAATATTTTGCTAAAGTTTGTCAGACTTAAAGTCCTTCAAACGGCTGAAGTAATAAACATCCAGATTGAGAAACCGGAGCTATCCATACAAAAGAAATATCTTGAACCGATTCTCCTCTCCTGACCTATCCCAAGACAAATTAATCAACAGTAATCTTAGTCATTGAATGACCCGATTTGACTTTTGTACTTACGACCTTTCGTAGTCGAATGTATTTGTCTCTCTCATCTTTATTGACAAACCTTTGTATTATTATTATTGTTATTATTATTGGTTAAACATCATTATTAATCTCATGCAGTTAGTTCCCTTTATGAGTTTAAATAAAGACAGAACAAATATTGATGCAGAATAATATGAATTCATTATATTTCGTGGTTTCTCATCAGCTGCTTACAACCAAATATGCATTAGAGTTTTAGCATTGGGGTAATAAATAGGATGGAAACAATTGACATGAATGAATGTAAAGGATTGGAATAACAAAAGTCATCAATGATAACTATATATATATATATATATATATATATATATATGGGCAAGGAAAGGTCAGAGGTTATTAGGTATTAGAATGAAGGGTGGCGTAATAGTGGAGTTTAAAGACAGATAAAATCAAAAATGTGATTATTTTAGAGGTAATTAAAACAATTAGGGTGGGTTACGTAATAATTGAATAAAATTTGGATAGTTCATATAATTAGGAGAGACAAATGAGCGGAAATGTGTGAGAGAAAGGGTGGTTTAAGAATTGGGTAAGGGGAGGGGAATATAATAAAAACTGAATATTAACCAAAATTAAACTAATAACAACAAAACTGAAACAAACAAAAAAAACAAAAACAAAAAACGGATTACCAGGGTAGTAATAAGTTTATCACTGTCTCTTTTTGAGTACACAGATCCGGTTTGAGTTTTTTTATCGCGATCGCTTCAGCAAACCGGAGAGCAGTTGTACTTCTTTGTTTACTAATGATTTTAAAGGCATGAGAAATGTCAATGCTGTGTCCGGTGTCGAGTAAATGCCGAGCTATCGCACTGTTGAGAGCCCTGGAACCTTGCAGCCTCAGTTTCTTAGGAACATGCTCAGAAATGCGGACATGCACTCTTCTCTCTGTTCTTCCAATGTATGTGCTTTGGCACGTACATGTAAATTGGTAAATGCAGTTGGAGCTACTGAGAAAAGAGGACTTGTCGATTTTAGTTTGTTTGAGTGAGCAGTTTGTTTCCCACACCGTTGTCAGTTTAGCTGCTGGGTAGGTCGCTTTCAACGCGGAATTAAGTCGGTGGTTAATTATTCCAGCGATTTCGTCTCCTTTGAAACGTAGGTATAGGAAGCATGTTTTCTTTTCAACTCGATCATACTTTATTCGACGGTTGGTGTTTGCATATTTGTGGATGAATTTCTCTGGATATGCATTTTCACGTAGGTATTTGGTGATTAAAGCCATTTCTTCCTCGAGACACTCATTGGAGCAGATTTTGCGTGCGCGGTCGAAAAGGGTTTGTACAATACCCTTTTTGTAACTCATCGGACAGAAACTGTAGTAATTGAGATACAGTCCACTCCAAGTGTTTTTGTGATGAACATATCTTTGTAATGTACCCGCTGGTGTTCGTCTAATTCCAATATCTAGGAAATGGAATTTATCTTCGTCTTCATGTTCCATCGTAAATTCTATATCCTTGTGTGCTTTATTAAACAAACTGAGCAGATTGATGGAGTGTTTGTGATTGTCGCAAACAATAAAGGTATCATCCATGTATCTGCAGTATAGCGTGGTACTATCGATAGCATGCTTAAGCTTCTTCTGTTCGAGGTTCCCCATAAATATGTCGGCCAGAATTGGACCCAAAGGGCTACCCATGGCTACTCCGTCAATTTGACGGTAGAACACATTGTTGAATTTGAATTGTATGTTTTTTGTACACAGAAACAGAAGCTGTGACCCACCCTAATTGTTTTAATTACCTCTAAAATAATCACATTTTTGATTTTATCTGTCTTTGAACTCCACTATTACGCCACCCTTCATTCTAATACCTAATAACCTCTGACCTTTCCTTGCCCATATATATATATATATATAGTTATCATTGATGACTTTTGTTATTCCAATCCTTTACATTCATTCATGTCAATTGTTTCCACACTATTTATTACCCCAATGCAACTGATGAGAAACCGCGAAATATAATGAATTCATATTATTCTGCATCAATATTTGTTCTGTCTTTATTATTAATCTCCCCTATACATGATTTATTCATCTCCCCTTATTACGTCTTACTAATTTTTCACACAATTTAGTCTTCTACTCGATCGAATTGTAATTGCACTATCATACCTCTCTCACCCCATGTGACCCATATTTATTCTGATCATGGATCTTAAATTTGCCTTTAACCTGGTTATTTTTTCGGATTATTCATTTGGATATGTAATTGTAGAACCTGGAGAGAATTTATCGAAAAGAATTTTCTTCGCTCAAATATTAGTCTTTGAATATGATGGAAGATCTTTAAACAATCATTAAAATCTTAAATTCACTTGGTGTTGTTTACTTGTATCTTCCCATTGTTATTTACGACTGAAATTGATCAGTCTCTTGTTAGGATATGTGCATCCTATGTGAATTGCCTCAACAAGCTTTATAAGCAAAGATGGATAGTGCCTAGTAGTGGAATCCAGGATGCCCGTTTCGTCCTATTTAGAATTCATAAGCTCTATGTACCTGCAACTCAGAGTTGATGTTCACTCTGGGATCCGAACCCAGTACCGTTCGCTTCAAACGCCATCGCATCATTCACTTAGCGTGATTCACATAAAATCTTGAATTAGTTATTTTCCAAATAAACACAGAGTACATAAGCAAAAATGGATAGTTGCTAGTAGTGGAATCTAGTTAGACGCGCGTTTCATCCTATTTGGGACTCGTCAGCTGATTGTACCTGCATCTCAGAGTGGATGTTCACTCTGGAACTCAAACCCAGTATCTTTCGCTTTAAACGCCATCGCGTTATTCACTCAGCTACTGAGTCCTGATAGAGTACATAAATTACACTTTTGATATCAAAACAATATTCTATCGATTAATCAATTCATATTAAATACTGTTTTATGTTGAATACTTTCGAAATGTATCAGACAGGGTACATTGCCTTGACCTTGACAGAAAAGATTGGTTAGGGTTTCAGAATTCAAGTTGATTTCATTATAACTTAAGAAAATGACTTTGATATAATCTTTTGTACTTAAATTGTTACTACATTAAATGATAATGGTTACTATGTCAGGTTATTATTAAATGACCTGAGATTTTATTGTTGTTGTTGTCACTTGATTTCACTTAGAATTTTCATTATTATTACCATTAATAGACAATTGTGCTACTTAATCGATAAATTTTTAATATTTGATAAACCTTGAAAGTGTATCCCAATTTATCATTAATATTATTACCAAACAGTAGTGTTTGTGTGTGTGTGTTTACATTGATATTCTGTTCATTTATGCATAATACATGGAACGATCAATATAGTCTAAGTACTTATCTGAAAACCATCATTTGAGACCGTCACTAAACACAAACTAATTATTGATTTTGATGGAGTTTTGTTCTTTGATCTGGATAGTTTGGTCGTGGAGCTTTCATCGTTCTTCTGAACGACATCATCAATATAAACTTCAGGTAGAAGTGAAGTGTTCGAATTTCTCCACATGAAGTTCACAGCTTGTTCTGTACACCTCGATGTTGATTGGTTCTTGTTGACCTCCACGACCAAACCATCCAGCTCAGAGAACAAATCTCCATCAAAATGATCCATCTGAGCTAAAAATCTTTACCATTTCACTAATCACTGAATAGTTACTGGTACCTCTCCACTGGTTAGGGAATCTGATCCATAATTTGTAAATTAATTTATAAGTTACATGACTTGCTGTTATGATCCATATCAATTTACGTTGGATGATTTAAAACACACATTTTAGTAGCGATAACTCCGCCTGTAGCTCCTCTGGGGGTTACTGCCGGTCCCAAGCCCGGGTAAAGGAGGAGGGTTGGGCATGGGGTTAGCGACCCCATCCCGTAGAAAATCAACTCGCTAAAAAAACGCTAACCAGAAAAAATTATTCAAACCATTTAAACTCTGCCCTGAGAGTAGAAGGAATAATTATGACGTCTCGTGATGAAAGCCGAGTTCCTTCGGAAGTCATGAGGCCGATGCACCTTCTTACAACCAGAGCGACAATTTTTATAGGTACATGAAATATCCGGACAATGTGGGAGACCGGAAGAGTCTTCCAAATCGCTGCAGAAATGAGAAAATACAACCTGGAGGTGCTTGGAATCAGCGAAACACATTGGACACAGGTTGGACAACAACGACTATCTTCAGGAGAACTTCTGTTATGCTCCGGTCATGAAGAAGAAAATGCCCCACATACACAAAGAGTTGCATTGATGCTGTCCAGAAAAGCACAAAATGCACTTATTGGATGGGAATCTCATGGACCAAGGATCATCAAAGCCTCCTTCAAAACAAAGAGAGAGGGCATTACAATGAACGTCATCCAATGTTATGCGCCGACCAACGACTACGATGAAGAAACTAAAGACCAATTCTACGATAGGCTGCAATCGATCTTCGAGAAGTGCCCAACCAAGGACCTGACAATTCTGATGGGAGATTTCAATGCCAAGGTTGGAGTGGACAACACTGGATACGAAGACGTCATGGGACAACATGGACTGGGAGAAAGGAACGAAAATGGTGAGAGATTTGCAAACCTATGTGCCTTCAATAAACTGGTCATAGGTGGCACCATATTCCCACACAAAAACATACACAAAGCCACTTGGATTTCACCGGATCACACTACACAGAATCAAATCGACCATATCTGCATTAACAAAAAGTTCATGAGGACGATGGAGGATGTGAGAACCAGGAGAGGAGCTGATATAGCATCCGATCATCATTTGCTGGTCGCCAAGATGAAACTAAAACTTAAGAAGCAATGGACAACGGCGCGGACAACATCACAAAAGTTTAATACGGCCTTTCTTCGAGATGCTGACAAACTCAACCAATTCAACATAGCCCTCAGCAACAGGTTCCAGGCCTTTCATGATCTACTCAATGGAGAGGGGACTACCATGGAGAGCAACTGGAAAGTTATCAAAGAGGCAATCGTTTCAACATGTCAGGGGGTTCTGGGCCAAAAGAAGCACCATCACAAGGAATGGATCACTGTTGGTACACTGGATAAAATTGAAGAAAGGAGGAACAAGAAGACAGCAATCAATATCAGCCGAACAAGAGCAGAAAAAGCCAAGGCACAAGCCGAATACACAGAGGCAAACAAGCAAGTGAAGAGAAGCATCAGAACCGACAAACTTAAATATGTGGAAGGTTTGGCAATGACGTCAGAAAAGGCTGCAAGAGAAGGAAACATGAGACAACTGTATGATACAACAAAGAAACTTGCTGGAAATTACCGTAAGCCAGAAAGACCAGTGAAAAGCAAGGAAGGCAAAGTAATCACCGACATTGAAGAGCAACGAAACAGGTGGGTAGAACACTTCAAAGAACTCTTGAATCGACCAGCTCCACTGAACCCACCCAACATCGAAGCAGCACCCACAGACCTCCCAATCGATGTTGGCCCACCAACAATTGAGGAGATCAGCATGGCCATTAGACAAGTCAAGAGCGGCAAAGCAGCGGGACCAGACAACATCCCGGCAGAGGCACTGAAAGCAAATGTAACAGCAACTGCCAAGATACTCCACATCCTCTTCAGTAAGATTTGGGACGAAGAACAAGTACCAATAGACTGGAAAAAAGGACTTCTGATCAAGATATCAAAGAAAGGCGATCTCAGCAAGTGCGACAACTACAGGGGCATCACCCTTCTCTCAATACCAGGAGAAGTCTTCAACAGAGTATTGTTAAACAGGATGAAGGATTCCGTGGACGTCCAACTTCGAGATCAACAAGCTGGATTTCGTAAGGATAGATCGTGCACAGATCAAATCTCAACTCTACGTATCATTGTGGAACAATCAATCGAATGGAATTCATCACTCTACATCAACTTCATCGACTATGAGAAGGCATTTGATAGCGTGAACAGGACAACACTATGGAGGCTCCTTCGACACTACGGCGTGCCTGAGAAGATAGTCAATATCATACAGAACTCCTATGATGAACTAAACTGCCAAATCGTCCATGGAGGACAACTCACGGACTCGTTTGAAGTAAAGACCGGTGTTAGACAAGGTTGCTTACTCTCACCCTTTCCCTTTCTCCTGGTGATCGACTGGATCATGAAGACGTCAACAACTGGAAGAAAACACGGGATACAGTGGACAGGCAGGATGCAGCTTGACGATTTAGACTTCGCGGATGATCTGACTCTTCTATCACAAACGCAACAACAGATGCAGGAGAAAACGACCAGTGTAGCAGCAGCCTCAGTAGCAGTAGGTCTCAATATAAACAAAGGGAAAAGCAAGACTCTCCGATACAATACAATATGCACCAATCGAATTACACTTGACGGAGAAGCTTTGGAGGATGTGGAAACCTTTACATATCTGCGCAGCATCATCGATGAACACGGTGGATCAGATGCAAATGTGAGGGCGAGGATCGGCAAAGCAAGAGTAGTATATCTGCAACTGAAGAACACCTGGGACTCAAAACAATTGTCAACCAACACCAAGGTTAGAGTTTTCAATACAAATGTCAAGACAGTTCTACTGTATGGGGCGGAGACGTGGAGAACTATGAAAGCCATTATCCAGAAGATACAAGTGTTTATTAACAGCTGTCTACGCAAGATACTTCGGATCCGATGGCCAGACACTATCGGCAACAAGTTACTGTGAGAGACAACAAACCAGATTCCAGTGGAGGAAGAAATCAGGAAGAAGCACTGGAAGTGGATTGGGCACACCTTGAGGAAATCACCTAATTGCGCCACAAGACAAGCCCTCACATGGAATCCTGAAGGTCAAAGGAGAAGAGGAACACCAAAGAACACATTACGCCGAGAAATTGAGACAGACATGAGAAGAATGAACAAAAGTTGGATAGAACTAGAAAGGGAGGGGTAGGGCAGAGTGAGTTGGAGAAAGCTGGTCGGTGGCCAATGCTCCATTGGGAGTAACAGGCGTAAGTAAGTAAGTAAGCATTTTTCTATCTCCGAGAGAAAGAGAAACCAACTTCATTATGGTCCTAGACAGACTTTATCAAAGATTGTCTAGACAGTATGGGGTTGGGAAGATTGTTGAGTTATAATTGAGTTCATGAACCGATCAATATTAGAGGCAATTCTCGGAGTTCTAGTGTGAAGCTGTGACCAGTGGAGTTGAACCGTATCGGGTATGAGGCTGATACCTGCCAAAGGCAATGGAAGATGGTCGTGCAATATCGTGGATTGGTTGAAGTCAGACATTAACGCCGTCAGATCCTGAATCAATGGTCAAGGGATTAAACGTCCGTGGTTAAGGCCGAAGATCCTGGGTTCGAATTCTGCGCGCGGGGTCGTGGGTGCTCACTGCTGAGGAGTTTCATACCAAGCTGGAAAGGCCGCCTAGTGCCTCTAGGCTCTCACTGGTGGTCTAATATTGATCGGTTCATGATCTTAATTGAGATCCCGATTGCATTGACGTTTTTAGTTGTCTGTTTAATAATTCGACCTAAGTATACAATGCAGAGAGCTGTTTCATTCACTTAGATGCTTCGAAACACAATCACTTTAACTTCATTATATTAAAAGATTATGAAAATTCGAAAACCCCCCCTAAATGGTTTATGTTTATGTATGATGTAATTACTTACAAAGAGATCTCAATAATAAACTGAGGACTCTAAATGTGGGAATTAGGTCGATGATCCTACTGCTCAACACTTAAACGAATTAGATGACTAGATAAAATTTTATGCAGAGAAGTTAAATCATATGTTTGATGGTTCGTAAAAAACATGTTATCTAATTATCAGTCTAAAGCACAGACGAAACTATGGGTTTACCAAGAACGATATGACTCAATGTTACTAATAGTAGGTTATTCCTCATTGTAAAGCTCCACTGGTTTCCCTCGACATGTGATGATTGAATCAATTAAGAATTTGAACCGCTATATTGAAAAGAAATGACACAACGAATATACTTATCACTTCGAAACAGTTTACATCAATTCATATAATACTTTTTACTTATTTTCAACCTAAAGGAAGACCAGTTTTATGTTAATTTTTCCTATACTGATTCATGCTTTTCGTTTCAGTTCATATGTTGAGTTGGATGATGATTTCAATCAAATAATAGATCGAGAGCTTGCTCTTGCTGGAGGTGACGAATGGGAGGTAGACAGTCAACTATCTGCACCAGAAAGAAAGTAATATATCTCTTTTTTCATTCTCGATCCTAATTTGTCGTTTAGTAGTTGCTTGGATCAGAATATCACTCACTAACTAGTTTTGATATTATATTTTTTAACTATAAATGTTATATTTTTCAAAGTTGAAATCATGAGTCGTTTGAAGATAGACCACCATGGAAAACCTGGAAGTACTGGACGGCTGTTTCGTCCTATTATGGGACTCCTCAGCAGTGCGCATTCGCAATCCCGCACTAGCGGGATTCGAACCGGGGATCTACCAGTCTCGAGCCAAAGCCCTTAACCGATAGACCACTGAGCCGGCATCCAACGGTGTTAATGTCTAACTTCAACCGATCCACGAAATTGAGCAACTAGTGTCATCAGTGATTTGATATCTCCCAACAGACCTGGTTGAACTCTACTGGTCCAGTGCTTCCAGGTCTTCCATGGTGGTCTAGCTTCAATGGACTCATGATTTCAACTGTGAAAAATACTGAAATCTCCACAAAACCCCTTCTGATTATAAATGTTATATGTTGAAACTAGCTAGTCAACCAACCATATCACATTTTATTCGTGAAGTAAGATAGGACTCCACAGCATAGTGTTTAAAACTGTATCCTGTTACTTGTCTATGGAATGTATCATGTTATGGATTCTCAAATTTACACTTTACGTTAGTAGTATACAACAGTGGTGTATAATATACATGTTTGTTTCACAGAATGTAAATATTTAAATTACTCAAAATTACATTGATTTCAAACACAAACATTTGTTTACAATTGAATGACAACAGCTAAATTTCACTCACAAAGCTGAAGATTCCCACAATAGGACGAAACGACCGTCCAGTGCTTCCAGGTTTTCCATGGTGGTCTAGCTTCAATTGACTCATGATTTCAACTATGTAAATACAACTAAACATATTATATTTGGAATTTATAGTAAACACTCAATCCAGTAACAAAGTAATCATTAATCCATATGAATACCGGAAAAATATCCAATTAAAAGTGGTGTCTTGGATGCGCACTCTTGAGGAGTTCCATGCTAGGCTGAAACGGCCTTCCAGTACTTCCAGGTTTTCAATGATGTTCTAGCTTATATTGACTCATGGGTTCAACTTTCAAAATCATTACAATATCCACAAACCCCATTCTGATCATAATTATTGTTTAAGCAGCTAAGTAGTATTGTAACGAATGAGAACATAGATGGGAAATAATCACTTGTATTTCAATGCAAAATTACAGATTTCTTTGGGCAAATGTAAAAATCATATGTTCAAAACTTCATTTACAAATCACCCATCAATTGTTTCAAACTTCATCGTTTTTTCACTACCATAACAATCACCCTCTGTTTCCATTCTCTTCGATTCTATCTTCCCAAACTTTTGTTACCAGGCGTTCTATTTTGGATCAGTGTTATATATTACTTATATAGACATAAGTAGCTTTCACCGAAGTAATAAATAGCTTCCAGATCTAAAGTAAGATAGATCGTATTATTTGATTCGTTTTGTTGCTAATTAGGATCCATGAAAATAAGTTGTAGTTTAACTGAATAAATAAATGAATGCATAGAATTCATGTCTCATTAGATATATGTTACTTCATTATCCCCAATCTAACATGTCAACTGTGATTGATTTTGTGCAAAGTACCATGATATTTACGAATTTTCAGTTTGTACTACTTCTGTCCTTTAAATACTAAACGTTAATTTATTCTTACTACCACAACAGAACATACATTTTAAGCAAAGATGGATAGTGGCTAGCAGTGGAATCCAGAACGCGCGATTTGTCCTATTTGGGACTCGTCAGCTGGATGTACCTGCATCTCAGAGTTGATATTCACTCTGGGACTCCAACCCAGTACATTTCGGTTTAAACGCCATCGCGTTATCCACTCAGCCACTGATTCCTGATAGCCACTTGCAATAATACTAAATGAAATTAGAACATATATTTGTTAACACAAAAATTTCGTAGAGGAAAAACAAGCTGGTTCTTTTTATACGATCCTCAAAGCGATTCATATGATGGATAGATTAAATAAATTTGATTTATAGTCTATAGTGTCTGTCGGTGCTTACTGCTGGTTTATTTTATCCTTCGAAGAAACCCCTGGTACTTTTGATGTCAATCTATGACAAACTTCAACTTAAAGTGTACAGATTATTGCATCGATTCCTTTAATAATCTGAATAGGTGTGTATCACTAATGAAATTTTATCTCGTAATATATTTTATTTTTACATAACAGGGATCCGCGTATTTTATCCATGCTTGGCCCAACTATCTACAAATCAAATCAGTTCCAGGTGATTTGAATATTTTTTCCTTTAAATTAGAATCAATTCAATGTAGCTACATATAACTGCCGTTTATTTTATGTATCGTTAAAGACTTACTAGAGTAATATAAAGTGATATATTAGATAATTACATATGAGTCTGGGTTTTGGCTTAAGAAGTACCCTTCCGGATTTTATATCCTTAGAAGAAAGTAATGTCGTTTGTTTTACATTAGGGTGTTCGGATTATTATTATTATTATTATTATTACTATCAGCAGAAAATTGTTTATCTGCTCATTGACTATTTCATCCACAGTCTATGTGATCGATGATCATTTGTTATACTAATGACAGTGAACGGTGGGTGATGACACTCAACTTTAACGACTTTTGGTCCTTGATCTCCAATTACTCCCATATTCAGTTGAAAGACTAAGTTAGCAACTTTATTCCCATCATGACTCAAAAGTTATACAGTCGTATGTATCAAATATGTGACAGCACAGAAATGTAAACAGGAAAATACAACAAGTATGAGAAATTGAACAATTGATCCGTAATTAATCAACAATAATTTAGAAAAAGTGAAACAATATAACAACAGTTTATGCTTCAACTGGAGGCTTGCAAAGGCTGGATATTCGTGATTTTAGTTATTGGTTAATGATAAATTCGACAGACTTAGTCTTTTCTGATCTCTAAACTGCCAAAAGTGAAACACCAGAGCAATTAGCAATTAACCGATAGACCACTGAACCGGCATCCAGCGGTGTTAATGTCTAACTTCAACCAATCCACGAAGTTTGAGCAACCGTTCACCAATCGGTTAAGTGCTCTGGCGCGAGACAGGTAGGTCCTGGGTTCGAATCTCGTGAGGCGGGATGGTGGATGCGCACTGCCGAGGAGTCCCATAGTAGGACAAAATGGCCGTCCAATGCTTCCAGGTTTTCCATGATGGTCTAGCTTCAATTGACTCATGATTTCAACTATGAAAATACTGAAATCTCCATAAAACCCCTTCTGACTTAATTATATGATATTAAACAATTAATACTAATGAACATATTGTAATAGATACCATGTTGAGTGATGAGGTTTCGCATTACTTTTCTGAACTAATTACATTAGAATACATATTAGACAGTTTATCCTTTACTATCTTGAAAGTAACTATTTTCTGTCTGAATTAATGAATTAATGAATTAATGACTTTACCTGTCCTAATAATTTTATTTAGAGTTAAACTACTGTAGATAATAATACGAATTATAACTGATAACACAAAAAATGTAAATTATGCACTTTCAGCTAGGAATCAATGTGGTTGAAGCACGAAAACTAGTTGGAACTAATATCAATCCAATGATTACTGTAAACGTTGGAAAATCTGTACAGAAAACAGTTACCAAATATTCAACAAATTGTCCATTTTATGACAATTATTTTGCATTTGATTTTGCTCGACCTAAAATAAGTGTACTTACAGAAATAATTCGTATTCGAGTAAGTTACCGGTTTTATTATTTATAGTGTAAATAACTTACTATATATCTGATATTCACTTATTACAGATGTCTGAAATAAGATCTAACAGCAAACAGATATCCTTTGAAGAATCAAAAATAGTTAGTTTAAGCTAAACAGCTGATTCATTCAAGTTTCAATTCTCTTGGCAACGTGGACACATGAACACATATATTATCCGGTACACAGCTTTGATGTCTCGTCACAAGCACGACACCTTGAAATGCTAAATTAAAATCAAATGGAGTAAACATTTGTTCCCGTTAATTCTATGATGCATCGTGATCAACAATCAATTTTCCTGATTGACAAATACCTTAGTCTTAAAATGGAGGAATCCACATATCATTGCTTTTCACTAGAATTACAAGTTAGCACACTACTGACCATTATTTATCAAGAATTTTAGTGAAAAGATATTCAGAAACTAAATAAAATGCCAAGTGGGTCGTTTTAAATGTCATCGAATTTTTCAACAAACATCATAACTTCATGGTCATCGAAATGGTTGTTAGATTTCAATCAAGAACAGTGGCGTAGTTAATAGGCTATGCAACAAGATGATTTACTTACCTATACCTGTTACCTCAATGGAGCGTAGGCCGCCGACCAGCATTCTCCAACCCACTCTGTCCTGGGCCTTCCTTTCTAGTTCTATTCAACTTTTGTTCATTCTTCTCATGTCTGTCTCCATTTCTCGGCGTAATGTATTCTTTGGTCTTCCTCTTCTCCTTTGGTCTTCAGTATTCCATGTGAGGGCTTGCCTTGTGACGCAGTTGGATGCATTACCCAATGTATGTCCTATCCAATTCCATCGCTTCTTCCTGATTTCTTCCTCTACTAAAATCTGGTTTGTTCTCTCCCACCGCTTGTAGCCCTTCTGGGGCTACTGCGGTTCCCAAGCGCGGATAAAGGAGAAGGGTTGGGGATGAGTTTAAAACGCTAGCCAGAAAAAATAATTCAAACAAGATGATATATGCGTTACATATTTGCTATTAGATACACGGAAAAAAACCCAGATCTTTGATTGTATCAAATTTTCATACCGCAGCTCAGATAATGTATGGTGGAGATACAGGAACACTTAATTCATGAACTATGATTTCGTTTATCGGATTTCGACCCTCTCGACCCAGTAAAATTTATAAGTAGCATGATAATCACTTAGTGATATATTTAAATCTAAATCAGACTAGAAAGTAAGTCATACATTTAGTGAACTCATATACAGTGATTTCAAGGGCTTAGTAACACTCACTTATTATTTACACGCCTTACTTATATAATTTTGTCTTATTTTGTAACACTTTAGTCAAATGAAACGCATATCTTTATATTGTTGTTAGGTATTTAATATGCGATCTCATCCATTAGCACGTCTGTTACCTGGTAAATTGGTCGGTGAATTTATTACTGATGTACAAACAGTTTATAATGAAAAAGGTAGGCTCAGTTCCTTACATTTCTTAAACTTCTCAGTTAATCATTGTGTAACTAAAATAGTAGAGTCAGGATATTTCCCTCATTAGGATCAGTTAATAGATTATTGCAGCTCATGCACTACTCTTTCATGCTTACTTAACGTGCCTGTAATTTTGGCAATCTGTGCGTGATGTAATAATAAACGTAATCAACACTTTGTATTCGCCTTCTGATTTGTACACTGTTGAGGTGTTATCTAGTAACTGTTACGAGGACGAATACTATAAGAAGTTGAAGGATAATATCGAATACTGACCACCACAAGATTTTATCTAATATCTTGTATTTCACTATTGATCATAATTCATGCATTTAAATAACTTATAATTGCCTCTAAACTAAGTCCACTACATATGATGACATTACAAAGTATTTCAGGATAGATATTGAAAAGAAAGTAATTAGTATACTGACATTTATTAGTAAAGAAACATTTAGCTGCCTTTATATGGTAACTTTAAACTCAAGATGACTGAGACTCTACTAGTCACATACAACAAGGTTGAATTATGTACATTTATCTTCGGATTATTGTGGAAAGTTATGACTAAAGGGTCTTAATACAGTATTTGTGTATTCATTTTATCGATTCTTCCACGCTTTTAAATCTTGTTAAATGTTAAATATACGTTAAATACTTACTGTAAATCTAAATGATCTAAAAGCTGTGAACAATAGAAACTGTATGGATGTTTGTGTAAATCAATGACAACTAGCAAAATATGAATATTAGGTCCCCCAAGAAAACCATCTGCTTCAGTTTGGAAACCCGGGCAGTATTTCAGCCCTCACACAAATCAAATGGTTTGTGAGGCGCATACATGTTCGGTACCTCCTTGTACCAATATTTATGTGTAGAAATAAATAAATAAATAAAGAAGACAAATGTCTTCAAACTATTAGATTAAGGTTTCAAACAAAATGTAAAGCTAAATATGATGTAGTATAGAATGTGAGAAATGTTATACATATATATAATAGAAACTTACAGCATAGTTATGGAACCTGGTATCCATGAATGGCTGTTCTTAGTAGATGAAGCAGTTTTTACAGTTATGTATGGCATCATGAAAGGCTTTAACCGATTAAATTGTAAACCGATTATCTTTGTTATTTAAAGGGTGCTTCTTTATGAAGTAATATGGTAGTGATCTCGTAGGTACGTCACAAGTTTTTACTTGGCATATGAATATGTAGCACAATCATTTAGGATGAAATTTAGGGATGGTAAGCTTTCGATGTGGTTGACTGTCCGCGTACTACAATAGTGGTGGCAGTTAGTCTGAAAATATGGACAAAAAGATTTAAGAAAATCTTTCATCACTGCTGTGATTCAAGTTACTCCTCATGATCAAAGATTTCCTTGTTAGTATAAGTCACTAGCTTACATTGATTATTCATCATGTCGTTTGTATACTCCGTTTGTCGCTACTATCTATAGTTCAGTGACGTCGTTGTAGTGGCTCCGATCTTAAGAAGATGTTTTAACCTATCAGCTGCACGAAGTAAAATTAAAACACAATTGGTGGGAATGAAATTGAAGAAGAACAAAACCACTAAATGAAACCTCAGAGTGACTGCTTCTTTTTTTCTCTATGCTGTATGGATCTCTAATATACTCATAGTAGGGTTTGATAATTAAATTTCCGCTGATTTGCATTCGCTAATAAGCACCTAAAAGTCAGAAACCAATTGACTAAGAAGTAATGCACTTCAACCCCTCAACTAGTTAAAGAATAAAGGTATGTAACATCAAAAAAAGAAAGTAGCTGAAGGAACGCTAAAATTCAAGAAGCATAGGATACTACATTGAATCACTTGCTCATTGATGATGTAATTTAAAGATTAATCTCTATCATAATTCGACTAAAGTCAAAGCATGATTCACTAAGTCTGCTGTATCATACCACGAAACCTGAACTTCCTAAATATAGTCATATAGCGTTGTAGATATACACTATCAAGAAGCACCACACCATAAGTGAACACTTGTGTTAATTTTCTTGTATTCTGATGATGAATGTTAACTTTTATTGAAAATTACTTTCAAGTCATACAAAACCAGCTGATTATTGATAACGATGGTTATTTTCTGAATTTCACCAATATGGTTAGGGTTCTTAAGTCCAACTGTATTTTAACTTTATATTTTAAAACAGATCATGCAATATTAAATAAATGGGCAGTGATTATCGACCCCAGAGATCCATGGAAAGGTCCTACAGGCTATGTGAAAGTCGATATGCATGTCATAGAAGAAGGACACCAAGTTAAAGTAATTTTATGTTTATTTAGGTATTTTTTTATTTTGTTCATCTGTAGTGTCCGTTGTTGTGTTAAGCCAATATACCTTCAGGACAAGCCAGTTTACCTGCCCATCTTGAGTTACGTTTTGACCTTGTTAATTATTCACTTATCAACCATGACTGTTATTTATATGAGCGTATATGTGTGTACACTTCGTATCCTATTTATCACATGTCTGTAATTTATTTTTATCTGACTATAAATATTGACTAACGCTTGGTAAAAGCAAGTTGGCTTTCTCGCCATCTCTAATGCGTATCGTTTTTGTTTCGCTGTCTTCTATTCGCTTCATCCCTCTGATTTCCTGTTCAGATCAATGAGTGTATAAAATATATGTATTCTAGATACATTCTCGTATTTGACTTATTTAATTCCGTTATTCACCAACACGGATTAAGTCATTTATTACATACTAGGATAGCCAGGATGTATATTTTGACAACGATCATTCATACGATCTAATTGGAGTCAGATCATGGCCCCTACCAAAATGATGAGCCGCATTTGGAACATGCATCATTTCTCCACACATCAATATAAAAGCTTTGAAAAATGATACTCAGTTATTACAAATGTCAGTAAAAATATTTATTTGTCAAGATATAAACTATCGATAGAGTTTGATTTTTAAATGTCACCTAGATAGTTTAACTGATATAGTATAGAACTGAATCAATCAAGATGGAGAGGGCGATTTCAGGGTTATAGCGTACATTGGGGTGTGGTCTACTTATATCCATATGAGTAGTATATGGTGATAGTCAGACATAGAATGTATTTTGGCAGAAGATCGATAAGGAACGAACAGGAATGAAGCGCAATCGGTACGAAAATGCATGAACAATGAAACAAGGGAAGATGGACTGATATTTGCAAAAGGAACAGTTAAGATTGAGACAATTGATGGTTATTTTGCAAATTAACTGTTCACTGTATGGTTATCAGAATTTAGTGAGATTTTGTGTAATTAATTTGTGTAATTTGTGCTTAACTACATTCGAGTGCCCCCACCCGTGTTCTTGTTTACTACAACATGACCATCGACTATGTGATGAATAATTTTAGTGAGAAAAACGTCGCTGAATTTAGATATTAAAGTAAGGGTTAGGATAGATGGTTAGATTAGGCTATGTATAGAAAAGTTCTAATCTTAACCTTAAACCCTATACCCTAATCTTAACTTTACACTTTAATTGATAAAATCCTTTAGCCGAGTTAGAAAAGTTCTTAAGTCATGATAAACAAAGCCCAGAATGTAAATACTTTTTGGTTTATTATAAATCATTCATTAATTATTCCTGTCTTCTGATTGGCTGAGAGGTGTCGGGAATTAAAGAAATACAGTTTCCACCAAGAATTGATCATCGATCATGGAAAGGCTCGGAAACCATTCCCATCAAATCATAATTTTACTGTTAACAAGTTATTTAAGACATTAGTTAATATTTGCTGTGTTTAAATAATTCCGTAAATTTGAAGACATTGGATTATCAGTTAAAACCGGCGAACGGAACGAAGATCACTGCTCCTTAGCCTTGCTAACTAAAGGGAGAAGACCAGATTCAGCTAACGAAAATGTATATTCCATAGGCAGCTCAGAAGTACGAACAGATAAGCATACAACTCAAGCACACATATATGTAGCGTATGAAAAAGAGGAAACGAACAAATGATATTTAAGGTCCTTCTAAGTAAAAAGTGCAAACTGTAGTGAAAAGTGGGCGCTTTTGGCACGAAAATAAGAAAATCAAATTTACAAAATAATATTACAAAAATGAGACGGTTACCAAGTTGTTGTGACTTCATAAAGGGCCGTTGCCAATTTGTTATGACTATAAAATAAGAAGGCCGTATCCAATTCGTTGCAATTTTATGTCCGGTTTTTATCACGTGAGTTAACCGCTAATCGGAATACGACTTATCTAATCTCAACGCTATGCCAAATCAATGACGTTCAACCAGTATGAGCAGTCTAGCGTCCTTATTGGTCCTTTGTCCACCTAGCCCTACCAATTGAGTCCAGCACACCAATTACAGCTCCTGCTATGCGAATCGTCTATTTCAAGCATACTCGGTTTTTATACCAAACAGACAGACCTTATCACACCATCAAATAGAAAATAATATTTGAACAAGATCAAGCCAAACGTGGCTGTGAACGTGGGAGACAGTAATCAATAAACTGAACATAATTTGGGAACATTAAATCGTACAGTAATAATTCATTGGTCAAAGTGAAGCTTATCATAAGATGAATATAGATATACACAATCTAATTACTCAATAGTTAAGTAATAAGAATATATATATATATATAGAATAATCGTCCATTAATAGGTCCTGAGAGTTACCCGTTCTTATGTCTTCACCAGGATGTAACACGTCAGTGATTTCCGGGAATCATAAATTTTGATTTAATTCTGTATTATTAAATTTTAATTCATATGAGAAATGACTAACTTCGTTTCTTCTTTTCTTTTCAAAAACAAACAAACAAACAAACAAAACTTCTAGAGAATTCGAAGAGAGAAACCTGATCATGATGAAATAATTGAAAAGTAAGTTTCTATTGAGTTGATATGATTATTTATACTCACAGTTGTAACAATGCTTAACTAAAATTATTGGCTTCAATATACTATGGTGAATTTGTAAAGATTTCTATACAATATGAAAGTATTTTTCACCATCAGTTGAAATCAAATAAGAAATTAATGTTTTGAGACTTGTCAGGAAACTGTCTACGTGTGACCCTTGAAGTAAACACCATTTACACTCAATAGTTCAATAGTAATGTGGTGTAATGTGGTGCAGTTCTACTTAAATAACTTTGAAAGTGATCATTTAGAAAGGGGGTTAAATGAAGCCAACGATGTGTATAACTTGAAGAAAGTAACCAGAAACAAGCAATTAAGGTGTGGTGTGGGTTACTCATTTTCCACATAAGTAGTATATAACGACGGTTGGGCATTGAATGTATTTCAGTAGAAGATCGATAAGAAGAGAACGTGAATGGGGATGCAATAGGTATGAAAATGCATGAGCAATAATAATCAGAGACGATGGATTGATATTTGCAGAAGAAACAGTCAAGATTGAGACAATTGATTAATAGTTTGCAAATTAACTGTTTACTGAGAGATTCTGTAATTTTGTGTCCCAATACATTCGATTGTCCCCTCCTCTCGTCTTCTTGTTCACTACAGTATGATTTAATAGAGTAATACTGTTAGTGTGAAATCGACTAAGGAGACTAGCTTTCATCAGTTCATTTCATTATTGTTCATTAAGTCTTTAGTGATCGTCGAATACGATTTAGGAAAATTATCATAATTTGTAGGTGAATAATCAAAGACAATTATTTCAATGGGTAACTTGGATTCATTAAAAAACATCAGCCGGTTAGGAATACATCATTTGTAGACAGTATATATCAGTTTAAATTAGCTGTGAAACTATAATTTATGGACGAACCAACCATATTTATGATAGAAAGTATTGAATTTCGGTACGAAATTCATTCACTCATATGGTTAAATACCACTTTGGTATTATTGCTGATGTCAGTTCGTGACGATTTAGTGGCCCGATACTGACTCCAATTGAATTGTATGAATGTTATTGAAATATACGTGTTGATAAGTCTTGCTAATTGAACGCTATACTCGGATCCTAAGCTAGTCTTATACCCCCAAGTTAGAACTACACAGCGACTTGAACACGAGAGAAAAGGCACAAAATATGCCGGAAGCACTTTACTCAGAAAGTTCATTTATGTACAGAGAATAAAGGATTTTTATAGTATTTTAGATGTTCTTGGGTTTTCCTGGAAATTCTAGAATACTACTAAACATAGTAGCAGTGTGGTAATCAACCAATCAGAAACTGTACATGTGAATTTTCATTTTCGTGATGTTTCTAGTAAAACTTCTAATCAAACGCTGATTGGATAAAATGCTTCTTAATGTTTCCTGAGCTTGTCATGTCGACTGCGAGAAATTTGCAGGATCATCCCAACAACAATGGAAACATCAAATCTCATTCCTAATTCTAACATTCAGCTGTAATTCCTCACACTAATCTATAAGCCTCATTTAACCCAATTGAGTAAGTAGACATCTAGAGGTCATTTTAGCGTTGCTTAAAGGTCGTCCATAAAGTATTATCTCACTAAATTAGCTTTCTGTGCATTGTAACACCGTTATTTTAGTCACTAGTAAGAGTTTAGAGATCATTTATAATAAGACTGGCTATTTTGAATTACTGGAAGTAATTAAACAGAAATTCGTGGAAACCAAAGTTTTGAACGTGTCGACTATCATAGAAAGAAGTACTTTCGGCTTCAAAAGAAAATTATACTTTTTCAGGTATCCATATTCAAATAATCAGAGATTTTAATAACCTTATCGAATAGTTAATTATTCTAAAATGGTTGAAAGCGTGAATCAATTGAAACTAGACCACCATA
Organism: Schistosoma mansoni; assembly: GCF_000237925.1. NCBI lineage: Eukaryota > Metazoa > Platyhelminthes > Trematoda > Strigeidida > Schistosomatidae > Schistosoma > Schistosoma mansoni. The sequence continues at coordinate 58,828,623 of NC_031502.1, forward strand.
GAAAACCTGGAAGCACTGGACGGCCGTTTCGTCTTATTATGAGACTCCTCTTCTGATAATATTCTAGAATGATTAAATAGATTGATTAAAACTGCAAACGATTAATTATCGGGCTACATTATCCAAAATATTTGATTGTTGATTAATCTCCAATGTCCTGTCCATCCACAATGTTGATCAGATTTTAATCAATATCTTATACCATTCAAAATCATGCTGCTAAACATTCACTGTTGTAGAAAGTGATGTCGTTCAGAAGGACGATGAAAGCTCCACGACCAAACCATCCAGCTAAGAGAACAAACCTACATCGAAAAAGTAACACAGTTTATCCAAATAAACATTTTTATAATAATCTATTGTTTTCTCTTCCATTTTTTCCCAGTCATTTACTATTACCACGTTATACCGGTATGACACAAAAACGTATTATGCTCTCTATGAAAGTCAGTATATATCAAGCTGAAGATCTACCACCCATGAACACAGAAATAAGCGATAAAATAAGAAAAGCATTTGTTGGAGAAAATACACCAAATCTTGATTCATATGTGGAAGTTTCTTATGCTGGACATACAGTAGGTATCAATCTAATTCCGGTTGTGTGTTTTGCTTTTTTTTAAGATTATAATTTCAGAAAAATTTTAATTATCTCATCATTATTAAAAAAGGAAGAGATCGAAGGTCCTGGGTTCGAATCTCGCGTTCAGGATCGTAGATGCACAGTGTTGAAGAGTTTCATAGCGTGCTATTAACTGATGCTTGTTGGTTGTTCGTGATCACGATGAGGATCGGCGATCTGTTCGATATTCAATCACTTGACTGTCGGATGATTTGGCTAGGGCCCAGTGACATTTTACTGGCCCTACAACTACATGTAAATAATAAATGATTCCACAATAGATACCTATTAATTTTGGTTGTAAAACAACTCACACTTAAGATAAGGATCATAACAACAATAGTTAAATTTCAGTACAAACAAGTACAAAAATGACCATTTCAATATATCCGGATTTACAAAATGCATATCGACCAAAAAGAGAACAGTAAGTTTACGATTGTTACGTCCTTGAATCTTTCTACCAACTTTCGTGCCGAAGATAACTTGTCTAATGTAGATTAAGACCTTGACGCGATAGACTGACTGGCTTAACCTTGAGGCTAGTATGCGTGAGTTCGAAGTGGGAGTAGAGAGACGAAAACTATTCTATCCCTGATTGGCTGACAGCACGCGCGAAAAAGACAATACAACTGAAACAATATTCGCTTTATTCCAATCCCGATCTGGTACCCGAATTCCGAATTTGGGTTAGTGTAAAAAGATACATGAATAAATAGATGACTAACCTGGCCAAAACGTACAATAATTAGGAAAATACAATTATGTCCAAACTGGAGGATTAGAGTAGAAAATAGGGTACAAAAGGTTACGTCTAAATTACAATAGCTTTGGAACAGAAAGGGCTATGGCAGTGAATCATACATCAAACGAAAGCTTATGATCTGTAGAATAGACTAGGGACAAAAGTAAATGTTACAGTTTTACAAGCTTCGAATTAAATGAAATAACGTCCCCAAAAATAGCTTCTGTAGTTTGTTAAGGCTTCTTGTTTCGCTGTTCACATCAACGATTAACCAATGAAATATGAGGATTTCATACATTGTTATCCCTTTATAATTTTAAATGAAGCGAGAAGGAAAAGATTTACAGCATAACATGAATTCATTGAAATTCAAGGCTTTCCACTAACTGCAAACGGTATAAAGTTACATATAGTTGTGTTCTACAAGAAAGAAGTTAGGCAATAAAAATACTAGTTATCCATGAGCAAAATAGTTCTGATAAACTAATCTCATACTTTGCCACATCTGCACAAGATCCTGCGGATAATACTTGCTGAAATATCTAGTAATGATTGTTTAACAGAAATTCAGACAATGATGTGAAAGTTTGGGGAATATCTCTGCCTTTTCAACTAGACGTTTTAGCATCCAAAGTTTCCCGTTTTGTCTCTCTTGAGATCATTCCCTGACTGATTGTATACATAAACCATAAATTTCTGTTTAATAACACTGTGATATTTGTACTATTTATGTGTAAAGACAAAAATTTGACATGACAAGACATGGTTGCCCTTTGAAGAAACTCAAGAAGTTGCAGATCAATGACTGTCTTAATTATTGATGTAAAATTCATGTTTTTCTAAATAATATATTCCATTTTGGTCATGAAAACTAGTGTCTTATTGGAGTATGAATCAAGGTTTACATTACCTCCCAAGTAACGGTAAAACTTCTTTTGTTTCGAGAAACAACTTTTGTAATTCTTTACCCTTGAAGTTTGAGTTTTTGTTTTAAAACTAACTGGTTTGATCCTTATTGCAATCAACTTATTCTAACTAAAGTTTTCCTAGTTGTACCTAAACTTCTGTAACAGAAATCGGATATTTACAGGTTTATTCTTCGCACACACTTTTCCTTGCATGGTTGTCTGTTCCAAGAACGTTAAAAAAACACCTCGGATAGATGAAAAATGTATGACATAAAAGTTACTTAGTTGCCCCTCATGCTATAGTGAACGAGAACACCAGTGGAGACAATCGAATATACTCGAACACAAAATTATAGAACATCTTAGCCATGTCATTCAAGGTCTATAACAATCGACCGATATCATCTCGCGCATCCCAACCAGGTAGTCTACACCTACCAACATGGTTCAGTTCAATTGTCAGTGACTTCATGGATTTGTGCCACGTTTTGGTCTAGCCGCCCCTAGCTTTCTTCCAACCTACTCATACACCATAAAATATTGCACATCGGGGCAGTCAGTGGTTGGGCATACGTAACACGTGTCCCAGCCATCTCAACTGATGAAGTTTCACTACTTTATCAATCGATTTGCCATCCTTACCTATTACCCGTTTCCTAACAACTGCATTACTTACTCGGTGGTCCCAGAATATACAAGCAATACTTCGAAGACACCTATGATCGAAAACTAGTAGCCTACGAATATCCTCTAATCTTATCGGCCATGTTTCACTGCCATAAAGTAGGACGACATCATCTGCAAAATGTCAATCAATTGTCTCAGACTTTATTGTTCCTTCGTTTCCACAGCAATCATTCTCTATTCTCGTTCTCTTTTCTTTGATCTTCTTAACGTTCTGCTGCTAGGTATTCCATTTTTGATTGATGATACATACTACTTTTATCCTTTGACATCATTAGCGCATTACAGTGTTATTAACAAATCATTTATAAATGTTTTGTTTAGGTAAATGTACTGATAATAATTTGGGACTAATTAACACCATTTGAATATAGCTTTTATCATAAAATAACATCAACTAGAAAATCAGTGAAAACCAAAGACAGTCGTTTTGTGATAACATTGATTTCCCGTCTTCCCAGTCCCCAAAAGTCTTCTACTGTTGGACCCAGAGTAGAAAAATGAAGGCAAGAAGCTTAAAACAAGCTTTACTTCAAATGTTGAATCACGTAAAAACAGTTTTTTTTTGTAGGATTACCTGCGATAATGAGACTAAATACTTCTGGAAAACTTACTGAAATAAGTAATGAACACTGTAATTGTCCAATCTATATAAGGAAACAACAATCAGCTGTTTTCTAGATTTTGCTTGAGAGCTTTCATTGGGTGTCTAACATATCTTCAAGGCTTTCATTGGCTTTTAAAAGCCTTCTTAGAGAAATTAACAAAGATTTTTCACTGACAGACATTTTTTCTTCGTTCAAACTGATCTTCTAATTCATAGTCCTCATTCCTATATAGGATAGAACCTGACACTTTCATATGTCATTAATTCTGATTTCAGCTAATCTATGTTGTGTTGTTCATCTTAGAATCAAGATCATTTATTATGATGAAGATAGTATTTGAAAAGGGTCAAATTGACGAACTTCAATTATATGCCTGAATAGTGAGTAAAATTGTGGTAACATTTCTGACTATCAACCTTCAAGTCACCGTATGTTTAAATTCATCGGAAATTCAGGATATTTCCTTTAAATTCAGTCATCATTCTCAACTATTCAACAACTATGTCTAAAAATGGTAAGCAGAGATGGATAGTGGCTAGCAGTGGAATCCAGGACGCGCGTTTCATCCTATTTGGGACTCGTCAGCTAGATGTACCTGCATCTCAGAGTTGATGTTCACTCTGGTACTCGAACCCAGTACCTTTCACTTTAAACCCCATCGCGTTATCCACTCGGCCACTGAGTCCTGATATCCACTTGCTTGTGCGATGGGGTGAAGTTTAAAGATTAATAGTTATTCATATCAGTTTCTTTTTTAGTGAAATCTATTCTTCTTTCTTCTTTAAATACTATAGGCTAGAACTAAAACAGAAAAATACAATTATAATCCAATATGGAATGAAACAATTGAATTTTGTGATTATTTTCCATCATTCACTAGAACTATCAGAATTAATGTCAGAAATGGTGGACTAAAAGGTGAACTGATTGCTACGCGTTTAATTGATATACGTGATATTATGTGCCATATTACTGGCCGTAAGTTGAACTTCATAATTATCTATGTTTTACTTTGATTTGCATTGTTATCACCTTGTTTTTAATTATTTTACAACTCACATCAGTGGATAAGCATATAGGAGATATTCAGACGCCAGAATAAAACAGACGTTCAGGGCTTCCTGATATTCAATAGTTCTCAATCTATCGTAAAAACGAAAGAAACAGTAAATACATTTTTCAATATAATAGTCGAATTAGCAACTGGAAAACAATGTCCAGGACACAGTTAGATGAAGAATGTTGGTGGGTGGCCTATACTCCTCCACGAGGGACTCGAACCCAGTACCTTTCGCTTCAAACGTTATACACTCGTTTCAGAGTGAACATCAACTCTGAGATGCAGGTACATCCAGCTGACGAGTCCCAAATAAGATGAAACGCTCATTCTGGATTCCACTGCTAGCCACTATCCATCTTTGCTTATAATGCTTGTGAATTAAGGCTATATCGAGGCAATACGCACAGTATGCACATATGACAATTAGAGACTGACCAGTTGCAGTCCTAAACATCAATGGGAAGATTCGAACAAGTAATACTAAGTGAATTTATCTTTGTAAATATTGTGTTATTCTTTAGCTTCTTAACAATAAATAGCTGATTTTATTTACAGTAAATTATTGAATTGTAATATAAGATACTTAGTTATATTTATTTCTTAGGTAATTTTCCACATTTTGGACCATCTTGGATTAATCTTTATGGAACTCCACGAATCTATACATATGCACAAATGTTACAGCCAGAAGTAGAATTGAATCAAGCACTTGGGGAAGGAGTTGCTTATCGTGGTCGACTACTTCTAGCTATAAGATCAATGGAAGATGAAGATGTAGTTCGAATTGGTACTAGTAAACTTGTTGCAAGTCCTGTTTCAGAGGTAATTTGAGGTTATCCAGGATGCGCATACATTTTTATTCATTGTAAACATGTATTTTCATGGAGTTGTGTTAGATTGATAGATTAGTTGAAGAAAAGATACTTTTTTGAAGTATTTATATGAAGACATTTACAGAACACCTGACAACGTAACGGCACCAACTAAATGTATAAGTTTTACGATATGGTCCTTTATGTATGTGGTGGATGGCCCTATGTCAAGTTCACATACATTATTCTAGCTTTTGGACAAACCGATTAATCGATTCTTCCCAAGCTACATTTTGATCTTGTCACTTACTCGCTTATCAACCTTGACTGTTTTTATATGAGCGTATGTGTGTGCGTTTCTTATACGACTCATCAAATGCCTGTAACTTATTTTTGTTGGACTATAAATATCGATTCACGCTTGACTAAGTTGAGTTGGCTCACTCGCCTTCCCCGTTGCATGTCATTTTATTTTGCTTCGCTTTAAATATCAACGATCGTACGAAATATACATGTTCAAAAATCTATTCTGGTAATTGACTTATTTGGTTCCGTTATTCACTAGAGCTACTTAAGTCTATGGTTGTATACACCGATTGGCTACATGTATATTTCGATAACAAGCAGCAAACGATCTATATGGGGTCAGATCTTGGGCTACTAAATATGCATTCCAGATACCTTACTATGATTTAGTCATATTTTTTGGTTTGTTCTTATAGTAGTAACAACCTTTAAGTACTTAGTTTTATTATCAAGGTATCAGTAAATTTAATGCTTACTAAAATGATAATATAAATGATATGTGACAGTCTGTTTTATGAGTTGGTAGTTGGATGTTGTCAATAGAAAACCCTGCACCCAGGTATCCTGGTATTTGGCACTCATCAGCAAGGTGTGCATGTAGTCTTTAAGTGACTGACGCTCCCTGTGAAGCTTATACGTGTGTCATCCATTTTCACATTTTAAGACATCAATTCTGAGGTATCTGGGCCGCGACTGACCTCCTGAAGGCTGGAGTTATATTTTCAATTAATTGATTACCAATATCGTATCTGCCAAGCCCTTCTTAGTTCAGAACGACAGAGTTTTCTATTGACTACTTTCAGTCACCAACTTATATCTCCACACAGTGCACTTGACATCGATTCACTTAAACTAGTGGCAACACTGGAAATAGATCTGTCGGATTTTATCAGAACTAAGAGGGAATTGACATATATAACATTGATCACTACTTATTGATCAATTAATTATAGGCGGCCTGTTTGTAAAATAAAGCGGGGATTTAATTTTAAACAGAAATGATCATATGATTCTGAAACAGTTCTGAAATTCAAGTGAATTGTTCGGTACAGTCATTCAGGGAGTATGATAATAATAAAATTCATAGAAAAAGTATTTGCTGATACATTGCTTCGTTGTTAAAAGCAATAAACAATATACAGTGCTCTTTACTGATGTTATTCAAATGAACAATACTAGGAACAATGTTTTGACAATGATCATTCTTATAAATAGGCCGAATAATAACATTTAAAAATATATTAGTCTAGTTGACTTGTCCTCATAACTCTAAATATTCATGAACTTTCCCTAAGGGGAAACATAAGTAGAGTTTACTGGTTGTCTATCCAGCAACAGTTTATATACATTGTTATATAAGGTCTGTTAGAAGGAATCCTGAAAGTTTGACCGATAGGATCCAGTCAGCAGTAAGCATTCTCTAGTGAACAAGTACACCAGTGGGGACAATCGAATGTATTTGGTCACAGAATTACAGAATATCTTAGTAAAATCTGAGAATCATATAGTCAATACTTCATTTGCAAAGTGTCACTCAATCGTCCCAGACTTCACTGTTCCATCATTTCCACAGCAATCATTCTCTGTTCTTGATCTTCTTAACCTTCCGCTGCCAGGTATTTCTATTTCGATCGATGATAATTAAAAATTGTTTATTTCACTTTTATAGACTGTAGCAGGAAAGAAAAGTTTATACTTTTTATTTGCCTGTTTCTCTGAAGCAAGTGTCATTGAGAAAAAACTTGGTATTAAGAACAAACCAATTTCTTATGAAATCAGTTTTGGTAAGATAACATTGATGTTCTTATTTATTTCATCATTATTTTTTTATATTTTGGATAATCTTGGATAACTTGGATTATCACCGTCAGTAGGAAAGTCCCAATAAGCTACATCTATTCATATGTAGTATTTTCTACATTTGAGTAAATGTATATTTGGAAAAATAAAATCAGAAGTAAATGGTACTGGGTTCGAGTTCCAGAGTGAACATCAACTTCGAGATGCGGGTACATTCAGCTGATGAGTCCCAAATAGGACGAAACGCTCATCATGGATTTCATTGCTAACTACTATCCAACTTTGCTTAAAATCAGAAGCTTTTAACTGGTTCTTTGTAGCATACGATCGGATTAATATATAGTTAATAGAGATTAACTGTAACTATAAACTCACATTTGTTTTTATAGAATTATAAAATATTCAAAGCAATTAGTCCCTTTGATAAATTTCTATAGTGTAATAAAAAGCCGAAGATTATCAGAACTGTGTGGTGTGTTAGTGCAATACATTTCAAACGATCTTATCACATATATACTTGTTACTCACTTACTTACGCCTGTTACTCCCAATGGAGCATAGGCCGCCGACCAGCATTCTCCAACCCAATCTGTCCTGAGCCTTCTTTTCTAGTTCTATTCAGTTTTTGTTCATTCTTCTCATGTCTGTCTCTATTTCTCGGCGTCATGTGTTCTTTGGTCTTCCTCTTCTTTTTTGGCCTTCAGGAATCCATGTGAGGGCTTGTCTTGTGACACAGTTGGGTGATTTCCTTAAAGCATGTCCTTTTTAAGAACATTTATATATAAAAAAATAAGAGGTCAACTAGACTAGAAATGGAGGGTAAGAGGAGAAAAAGATATTAATGAATATAGTGTGAAAAACAATGTAAAACTCATCATTCTGGATAATAAACTAATACTACCAGGGTAGGTTTAAGGTGAGAACAAACTATTTTTGAATACATAATGGGGGCTTCAATAAACAATAGTATACTCCCTTTAACAGTTTTGTACAAAATCATAAAAGCTGCGTAAAGATCAATCTTATGACCTGTTTCAACTATATGTTTGACAATAGAGGATAATAGATATTAATCATTTACTCTCATTGGGTCATTTCATTTCAATTATTTTTGTAAGTATTTGGGTACATGTTCAGATACCCTAATTTCGAGATCACGATTGCCCTTCCCTATGTATGTGTGATCATACACACATTTAAATTGGTAAACACAGTGGGATCTGACGAGATCGTTTTCATGTCTTTTAGGTTTTTGGTGAAGCATGGACACAGTTTTTTTAATAATGACTTTTGCAGTGTAGTGCATTTTGTTAATAACTGATTTAAGCCTTGGAGCAATTATTTGGCTATTTATCACTACACCTAATACTGTCTGGCATTTTATACTTTCATCATATGATCTCATTTATCGATCTGAAGCTATTTGGAATCTTCAGATCACACTATTGAGTGATGTATAAAATCTCGTAGACAAAAACGTAAGATTATCTGCAAAGACAGTACTACTCTCACGAATTTATATACAACACATTACAAATTTCAATTCATGAGGTATCTACGGTATAAGCCGTATCAATGTGTATTAAAGGACGGATATTTTCTTAAAGCAATATACAAAGGTTATTTACAACAACATATCATAATCCCTATGACATTCAGCAGCTGTGTGGAAACTGAAAGATCAGAAAACAATCCAATAATAAGTACATTCAATGCTATTAGAACTAAACTGGTTACTGAATATTAATAAGTAGTATGAGAATAGATCAGAGGGGGTTTTGTGGAGAATTTAGTATTTTCACAGTTGAAATCATGAGTCAATTGAAGCTAGGCCACCATCGAAAACCTGGAAGCACTGGACAGTGCGCATCCACGATCCCGCACTCGCGAGACTATTGTTGTAGAGATATCAGCTCACTGAAGACAATTGGTGAACGGTCGCTCAAAATCGTGGATTGGTTGAAGTTAGACATTAACACCGTTAGATGCCGACCAGCTCATTGGTCTATCGGTTAAGGGCTTCGGCTCGATACTGGTAGGTTCTGGGTTCGAGTGTCGCGAGTGCGGGATGGTGGATGCGCACTGGTGAGGAGTCCCATAATAGGACGAAACGGCCGTCCAGTGCTTCCAGGTTTTCGATGGTGGCCTAGCTTCAATTGACTTATGATTTCAACTGTGAAAATACTAAATTCTCCACAAAACACCCTCTGATCTATAATCATATGCTCACTAGTGACTGACTTCAAGAGATATTTCCTTGAGTTCTAGTGGGAAGCAGTGGCCAGTGGAGTTCTAGCAAGTCTGTTGTAGAGATATCAACTCACTGAAGACAATTGGTGAACGGTCGCTCAAAATCGTGGATTGGTTGAAGTTAGACATTAACACCGTTGGATGCCGGCCAGCTCAGTGGTCTATCGGTTAAGGGCTTCGGCTCGATACTGGTAGGTCCTGGGTTCGAGTGTCGCGAGTGCGGGATGGTGGATGCGCACTGCTGAGGAGTCCCATAATAGGGCAAAGCGGCCGTCCTGTATGAGAATACACAAAAAGATAATAGAGTGTGTTACTATTTCTTATGACTCTACCTCTAGGCCTAACAGTTTTCCCCCTTTCAATGAAGAACTAATGTAAAATACATTTATCTCAGGTTTTAAATTAACCATGATTGATTGGTTGAATAATTTCCAGTTGAACATTAAACTTGTAATTTAGCGTAGGGATCCCTTTTCAACGAATTTATCGTCAAGTTGCACAATCGTATATGTAAATACATAGATGCCATGTTCAGCGTTAATTCCATGAGGACTTAACATGATGACATAACAGAAAGAATCATAATACTAATTTATATAGTTTAAATAATAACAATAAAAGATTGTTTAACTTCTACAGCTTCAGTTTCAGTTTGGAAAGGACAGGAGGCTTGATGGCCTGTATTAGTCATGGCAATGATGGTCTCTTAGTTGATCAAACTTTCTTTTGAAAGAGTCGACGGATGGAGCCTAAACCACATGCTGAGGTAATGAATTCCACTCGTTGATGATTCGATGGGAAAGTCGATATTCAGCTGATAAGTAGTTTGTTCTGGGCCTGTGAACTTTTCTGGAGTGTCCTCGTAAATTTTCTGTTTTAGAAGACAAGAAAAATGAGGCATATCAGGTGCAAATTTATCACTAAGCAATTTGAAAACTGTAATCAAGTCGCCTCTAGTTCTTCGATATGACAGCGGGAATCGGTTTAGCTTGGTCAGTCTAGTATCATACGGGAGCTTCGCTATTCCAGGAATCAGCTTAATTGCTGTTCTCTTAACCCTTCCAAAAACCTCACTGTTTTTTTTAGGCAGGGGCTAGCCGCTTGTATGCAGTATTCAAGTTTAGGACGCACAAACACTGTATACAAAGTCAGAAACGTTTTAGCGTCGATATAACTAAAAGCCCTACGTATGGACCATAAAGTTCTAAAACCTTTGGCGGCTGTTGCACGGCAGTGTGCTGATGGTAATAATAGTGATAATAATAATAGTCCTGGTAAAGATGATGATAAGACTTACCTCTTCTACACATATAGTTCCGGTTTCATTTCATGGATCACTAGATAGTAGCCTCTTCTTCATGAATTGTATACAAAATATTAGTAGGTCCGAACGATTTATAAAGACAATCTCAAAACTACTGTGAGGATTATTTGAGTGTTTAGAGTCGATGAAGACTAAGTGAATAAGGTATGCTAACGATTTCTTCTTCTTTTGGTTGTACATTTAAGTGTGTTAGCTCTCATCGTTTTCATTATCCTTTTGCTTAAAAATCTCGAAATTTATCTTTTTTTTTTCTTCACAGGATTATACGGTAACCAGTTAGATGGAAAACGAGGTGGAGTTGAATTGCAAACGATAGAACTTGCACAACCAAGTAAATAAATTTATTTCTTTTGAAAATGACTTGGTAAATGAATACTTTACCGAACAACCAGTCAGACTTAAGTTAGCATCCATTGAATTTTTTGCTATAGAGAATAGCCTATCACTAATCATAATCAAAACGTACCGATATTCAGTAACTAAGACATTCAAAACTGATGATATAGGAAGACTGAAATATAGGGTCAGTAGTTTATGAATGCTAAGGAAAAATTAAGTATCTAAATGTATATCATAATGGTTGCAAAGTATTCCCAACCATTATTCCAAAAACCCAGATAAATATAACTGACACTAAACTTAGATTTCAACCATGAATCTTGATTCCAATCTAAAATTATAGTCTCAACGCCTGACTACACGTCCTAACCAATCTGGAAAGTTTTATATAATAAATTGTTCATTTATACTACTTGGACACCGACTGGTTGAATATTGGCTTTACTTCCTTAGGGTCATTTTAACAGTCATCGAAAGTCATCAGCAGATTATTCTTTCATCAAAGAAGGGTTTAAATCACCGGAAATATGTTTATTCTTATTCTTCAGATAATGATTTATATTAGGATAATAGATGTTTGGTTTATTTTAAATGATTCTTTAGTATAGTAACCTATAACACACCAAATAATGATCAAATCATATCGTTATCTAGTTGTAATATGATTACTGGTGTAAATAACTTCATACTGCAACGCTCTTTATTTCAATAGTGGTATTGTAGTGAACGAGAACACGAATGGGGACAATCGAATGTATTCGAATACAAAATTACAGAATATCTTAGTAAAATCTGAGAACCGTACAGTGAATACTTCATTTACCTTCTGCTGCTAGGCATTCCACTTTCGATTGATGATACATACTACTTATATCTATCGACATCATTAGCACACATCACAGTATTGTTTTGAGTTTTACGGTATTTACTCACTAGCCAGAATGAATGGAAGTCAGTTGGTAAATCAAATTATTTCCGTAAATATAATCAATGTATCAGTTTGATGTGATTTACATTAAATGTTTAACTTTAATTAGATTTATTCCTGTGTGAATGAGTAGTGTAATGGCCTTATATCTGACTTCAGTTAGATCATATGAATGATTATTATTGAAATAGATTGGCCTATCCAGAAACTAGAATAAGCTATATGGACTTGTATAGTACTAAAGTATCTTAGATCTAAAATTGATCTAAGGCCTATTAATCAAAATAATGAAACGTATGAAAAAAAGATTGTACTGACAAGATAACTTACTTAGTTACTTACACCTGTTACACCTCGTGGAGGAGCATAGGCCGCCTACCAGCATTCTCCATCCAACCCTGTCCTGGGCAATCCTTTCCAGTTGTTATTCATCCTTTTCATATCTGCTTCTATTTCCCGGAACAAGATAACTGATAAAGTTTATTATATTCTATTTAAAAGTCCCAAAGTGAATATCAACTCTGAGATGCAGGTACACCTGGCTGACGAGTCCCAAATAGGACGAAACGTACTAACTGGATTCCACTGCTAGCCACTATTCATCTTTGCTTACCATTTATACTATTGTTCTTTTACTGTAATAAATTATAATTATATTAATATTATTCTATTATAGATAATACACGTGAACGAGTTGATTGGTGTTATTCAACTACAACACCATTAATTCCAACAACAGATGATAAAGAATATTATTATTTAAATTTTGGTAATAAAAAACCATGTTTATATTTAACTGGTTATTATGAAGATCATCGTTCTAGAATGTGTATACCAAATATTTTAGAGAAATTAAGTGAAGAATTTGTAAGTAAAAATGAAATATGAAAACTGTCGGTTTATTTAACTAATATAATAACTATTATGTACTCACTAGTGACTAGATTCCTAAAATAATTCTCGAAGTCCTAGTGAGAAGTCGTGACTAGTGGAGTCCAATTCGTGTTGGGTAGAGATAGATATATGCCTCAGACAATGGAAGGTAGTCGCGCAATTTCATGGATTGTTTGAAGTTAGACGTTAACAACGTTAGATGCCTTAGCGGTGATCTAGAGGTTAAGCGTTCGAGTGTGAAACTGGAGATCCTGGGTTTGAATCCCGCGTATGGAGTCATGGGTGCACACTGGTGATGATTCCCATACTAGGACGAAATGGCCATCCAGTACTTGCAGGTTTTTAATGATGGTCTAACACTGACCTATTCATGATTTCAATCAAAAACTCAACAATCTCTACAACCTCATACTGATAATATAAAAAACCTGTCTAAGGACTAGATAAACGAGTGGTTGAAGAACTGAATATAGTGCTAGTTCTTACTATTCTCACTATGAAAGGAAATATTAACCACTCGAATCTTTTTAAGTAATCCAAGTTGAAATCCAAGATAAAGTCTCGTTTCGTACAAATTAAATGAAAGATTAGTAAATATCATAATTTTCTTACTCATTTATGTATGAATACACAAATACATGACTTACATTAAATCACTCTTCAGCAGAATAATATGATAATAACACAATTAAGGTTATAGGCAAAGATGGATGGTCGGTAACAGTGGATTCCAGGACGTGCGTTTCGTTCCATCTGGAACTCGTCAACAGGATGTACCCGCATCCCAGAGTTGATGTTCACTCCGGGACTCGAACTTAGTACTGTCCACTTCAAACTCCATCGAGGCAATCCGCTCAGGATTCATATATGCCAATGAGAGACTGATCAATTGCAGTCCTAAACATCAATGAGAAGATTCAAACAAACAATACAAAATGAATAATCAACGTTAATAAGTATAAAATACTTATGTCTTTGTAATGTCTCAATGAGTAGAAAATTATATTTCTAACATGAAGAAGCTCAGGTGGGTGATTTGATAGAATTTTGTTCTCTGAGCTGGATGGTTTGGTCGTGGAGCTTTCATCGTCCTTCTGAACGACATCATCAGCACTTCATGTCAGTCAGTTCTTCAGAGTAAATCAATAAATAACTGAAATAATTTAACATAAGTTTACATAATATACTACTCATATTCATTAGGATATCACAATGATACAATTATTAACTTTCTATTCAATCCTCAATTCCATGAAAACTATCACATTCAACCTTGATATTGATACTTATGATTAGATTTAGTTTTTGGACTCTTCAAAAGATCTATTCTTTAAACAAATCACTTTACACTATTTTACGAAACATAAGAGATTCAAATATCTAATTATCGGAATATTAAAGAATAATTGTTATGATTTCTATGATTAGATACTATTTATTAAGTAGTATGAATAAGCTTAGAGATAAGCAAAGATGGATAGTGGCTAGCAGTAGAATCCAGGACGCGCGTTTCGTCCTATTTGGGACTCGTCAGCTGGATGTACCTGCATCTCAGAGTTGATGTTCACTCTGGTACTCGAACTCAGTACCTCTCGCTTCAAACGCCATCGCGTTATCCACTCAGCCACTGAGTCCATCTTTGCTTACCATGCTTGTGAATTTTAAGGCTATATCGAGGAAATACGCACAGTTTGCATATATGCCGATAAGAGACTGACCAGTTGCAGTCCTAAACATCAATGAGAAGATTCAAACAACCAATACTAAATGAATTTAACGTAACCGTTTGTTTAAATTATCTGGTATCTTTTTCCATTCTCGTTTTCTTTTCTTTATCATAACAATTAGTATTATCAAATACAACGTGTTAAGCACTTGTTTATTAGAAGGAAGATAACTGAAGCTAAAAAGTATCTACGTACAGTTTTCTTGACAATGGCAAAAAAATTCAGTTTAGCTCAAGAATCAATAAGATCATGTCGTGATACTGCTAGTACAACATTACTTGATCGTGAATATTCACGTAGAGTTCGTCGTGATTTACGAAGAATGGCTTTGTTAATGATTAATCTATCAAAACAAGTACATAGAAATACATTGGGTGAAAAAATTAAAGATGCCAATGCATTACACAGTCGTTTGTGTCATTTAAGTAACTGCGTATGTTTATTATTTGTTGTTTTCATTTTGAAAGTGATTTTTAATTTTTCTAATGACATAAAATGTGATCTTTGTGTAGGTTCAAAGATTGTAAACCTAATTTATTATGATAAATTCTAGGATGTTTGGAAATGAAATTACGACTACTTTGAATAGGGTTAACTGACATTAACTCTTGTAAAGTATGAAAATGATCAACTAAACTTACATTGTCAGAAGGGGGTTTTGTGGAGATTTTAGTAATTTTATATAGTTGAAATCATGAGTCAATTGAAGTTAGATCACCATGGAAAACCTAGATGCACTGGACGGCTGTTTCGTCCTATTGTGGGACTCCTCAGCAGTGCTCATCCATGAGGTATTTCCCGGAGTTCCAGTGAGAAGCAGTAACCAGTGGAGTTCAACCAGGTCTGTTGTGAGATATCAATTCACTGAAGACACTGGTGAATGGTTGCTCAATTTCGTGGATTGGTTGAGGTTAGACATTAACACCTTTGGATGTCGGCTCAGTGGTCTAGAGATTAAGCGTTCACGAGCGAAACCAATAGGTCCTAGGTTCGAATCTCTCGAGGCGGGATGGTGGATGCTCACTGTTGAGGAGTCCTCCAATAGGACGAAACGGCCGTCTAGTGGTTCCAGGTTTTTCATGGTGGTCTAGCTTCAATTGATTCATGATTTCAATCATATAAAATAACAAAACTTACATCTCAATAACACACAAATCATATTTTCATTGGTTCTTTTGAACATGATTCGGTTGTGATGAAAGTTATAAATAACTTCAAATTATGCAGATGATTGATCACTGAACAGAATACTGTTACATTTTGATCTACAAAGATACATGTATGACGGTTACCTAACGAAACAATTGGAGACAGTGCATAGGTGAAAACATAGGTGTCAACTGATAAGTCTTGCTAATTGAACGCTATACTCGGATCCCAAGCTAGTCTCGTGACCCCCCCCCCAATCTGCACAGCGACTTAAACACGAGAGGAAAGGAGCAAAGTAAGCGAGAAGCACCTTCATCCAAAGGTTCATTTATATACAGAAAATATAAGGTTTTTATAGTATTTTAAAAGTCCTTAGTTTTTCCTGAAAATTCTGGAATGCTACTAAACATAGTAGCAGTGTAGTAATCAGACAATCAGAACCTCTACATGCGACTTTTCATTTTCGTGATGTTTCTAGCAAAACCTCCAGTTAAACGTTGATTAGATAAAATGCTTCTGAATGTTTCCTGAGCTTGTCATGTTTATTGTGAGAAACTTTCTGGATCATCTCAACATCAACTAACAACCTAAATCGAAATTTTAGGGATGAAAGAAAAATCTACTTTTTCAAATCAGAGAAGATATTTGTAAAAACTGTCGTCTAAATTCAAACGAACAGTTTCATCGTAGTTGGGTACCAAATTTATGTAAGACATTAAGGCGGAAAATTCTAAAACAAGATGACTGCGACGAACTTTTTTAAAAATATCAGCAGGATATCTGATAGAATCAGGTTTAGTAAAGGGATCGAATTCTTTAAGCACAAATAGCTTTTTGTTCACTATACGGTTTAAAGAAAAGAGAATGATTGTTTAGAAATTAATCTATTCCGAAAGCCAATATATTCTGGGAAATATCTAGATTACAAGTCAGCACATATCCTATCTACAAAGGTGATAGTTGCTAAGAGTTTGATATATAGAGTTTCGAAACTCCTCGTTTTTTAGCGTTTTTTTGGCGAGTTGGTTTTCTACGGGATGGGGTTGCTAACTGCATGCCCAACCCTCCTCCTTTACCCGGGCTTGAGACCGTCAGTAGCCCCCGGAGGGGCTATAGGCGGAGTTCTTCACAGAACCGAATGACAAAGAAATTGAGTTGAATTTGTTTATATTCAATGCGATGAAGAATAATTATCTAGGGGGTTTTGTGAAAAAAATAATCTAAAAAGAAAACCAAAAGATTGGGTTAATACGGTGATGATCCCATATTGCAAAGGAACTTCTGATGAGATCAGTAGGATCGTAAACCACCACAAAATAAGCGTATTTTTTCGAATAAACAATATTCTTAACTTTAAACCATTAAGTATTAAAGACTCAGTATCAAAGGATGAAGATTACGATAGTGTATATGTGGTCAATGTAGTGACTCTAATGCTTTATATGTAGGTGAGGTATCACGGCAACTGAATGTAAGGATAAAAGAACACAAAATTTGCTTGATGTACATTCCAAAATCCTCAGAAAACCTAAATAAACAATTCAACGATGATATTACGTTCAAAGGAGTCTTGACATACAATTGATTTCAGTGGTATGAAATTCCTTCAAAAAGGTTTCGTCCTCAGATCACTAAGTTATAACAACTAAGTTGTGATCAATAAAGATCAGATCAGATGCTCAGATAAATCCCATTATAGTTAAATTGAAGCATAAATGCTAACGATACTACTCAGATCAATAAGTATTACAAAAGATTAGTGATTCTCCTTTTTATTGTTTAAACTCTCAAATGGAACGTTTCCAAAGGATAAGCGCCTTTTAGGTGTGCATCATAGAATAATGTGATGTGATAGGATTATTTCAATGTTTATTAGTCAAATGAATTTCGACTGAACTCATATGAATATTGATCTGTTTATTTTTCTTTTAGCCACAAGATGGTCTACCGGATGTTTTTATTTCAATGATTTTGGAACGTCAAAGAGTTGGTTTTGTTAGAATTCCAGCACGAGATATTTATTATTCAGCTGTAGATTGTGAAAGAGGCAAATGGAGTGGACAAATGGCAACTTTATACTTACGTGTATGTAACATTAAAATGTAAATAGGAAATAATTTTTTTTTCTCCATTTCCTAGTAGTGAATGGATTAGAAATTATCAGAAGGGGTTTTTGTGGAAATTTTAGTAGTTTTATATAATTGAAATCATGAGTCAATTGAAGCTAGACCACCATGGAAAACCTGGAAGCACTGAAAGGCTCTTTCGTCCTATTGTGGGACTCCTCAGCAGTGAGCATCCACCATCCCGTCTCGCGAGTTCCAAACCCAGGACCTATCAGTCTCGCGCGTGAACGCCTAAGCTCTAGATCACTGAGCTGGCAGTTCAGTGCTTCGATGTTTTACATGGTGGTTTAGCTTTAATTGACTCATGAATTCAACTATTAAATGGACTAATTGTTTTAAGCATTGATGTTTCTTACTTAAAATATATGCCATTTGCCACTGTATATAAGTAGAGCTGAAAGTTCACGTAGTAAAATCAGCATTATTTGTAATCCATCATTATGAAATAATTGGAGTGTACTTCACGGTCCTACCAACAGCATTTGAAAGCATATAATTCCAGGAATTTATCTACATCTATACCTTTTGATTATCTTCTTGATAAAGCTTGTACCAAATTCATAGGCAAAACGTTCTCAAAAATTAATCCTAATCTTCGATCCACTCAATGCACAACCTTTGTGAAAATGTCCTTTCAGAATCTTATATACAGCCAATAACCATTAACCAGGATAATAAAGGTCAATTAACAGGTGAACCATACAGCATAACTAGAAAGATAGCTTTTAATGGAGTTTTTGTTCTCTGAGCTGGATGGTTTGGTTGTGGAGCTTTCGTCGTCCTTCTGAACGACATCATCAGCACAAGGTAGCTTTTAACATTCAATATGCAAAGAATCAAAATACAAATGTTTTTTTATTATCTACATAATTTTCCATATATTTGATAAACTACTCAGAGCAAAGACTCCAAATATAGTAAGAAATACAAAGCTTCCTTAGTGTCAAACTAACTCATAAAATTGAAGCCTCATATTAGTTACAAGTGGAAGATCCGAGATGATGTTGACAACAGACTCTAAGGATTCGATCGATTCATAGATGAGGACAGTAGATATTTTATGAAATTTATTCCCTTACTTTTGTTATTTCATATTTCATTTCTTTTAGAAACAAGGTCGTGAAGGTGTTGGACATAAAGGATGGAGAATTCAAAGTCAAATACGTATATATTTATGGCTTGGTTTAATTAAAGATTTTACTTCTTATACATATGGTTTACCTGGTGGATATGATAAGAATATATTTAAAACACCAAAACCACCAAATGAATTGGTTTACCTAGGTAAAAATAATAATTTAATGCTTATTATGTTCAGGGGTATGAGCTTTTTCCCTGTTCAGATTCATTTTGGCTTTCAACAAGTATCTCCATCCTGAGAAGATTGTTTCCATATTATTTTTAAGTGAACGTTGTTTTAATAAGATTGGACTGTAGCTGACAGCTGGATCCAGGACATAAGTTTCATTTCACTTGATATTTGTTAGTAGGATACGTTTGCATTCTCATGTTGATGTTCGTTATAAAGAATCTGAACCCAGCATCTTACTCTCCAAAAGCCTAACACGTTATTCACTAAGTGATTGAATTCAGACATCCACTTACCCGTTCAATAGGTATGGTGTCAGCTCTCTCTCTCGAAATGCTCTCACATGGTCACGTGCATACAACCACTGCCAGCGAATTCCTACTCATTGACTTCTTGCGGCATTACTGTTCTTTACGAAATTGAGAAAATGAAAAGCGAATGTTCGAGGCTTTAACCGGGTTGATGGATATGGAGGATCCACCTAGGAGAGTTAGGAAACCCTTATTCCAAACCACTGGTGCACATTGGCTCCGGGATCCTGATGGAACGAACGGCGTATGAATCCATTGTTCGTTACCGGGCACCATGAGACTGCATCTTCTGACGTTGCTCAAGTGCCTTATGAATTAGACTTTTAGGTCAAAGGCTCGAGGTGTGGCCCCCCGAGAAAACCACCTGATTCAGTTGGGGCAACCGAGCAGTATCCTAGCCCTCACACGAATCGAATGGTTTATGTGTCGCATTTATATTTGGTGCCCCCTTGTACCAATGTTGTATCGAAATAAAGCAATCAAGTTTTGGAATGGATGTTCACATTCATTGAGTATAGTTTAAACAATTATGCTATCAATTATATGCTTTACAGTTTTGATGAAAATATGGTAATGACTACTATTGAAATGTATTTCCAAAGATGATAATGATAAAGAAGTCCAGTGAATTTTTAAGATAAAAGTGATAACATTACATTTAGATCACAACAAACGTAAACGTAAGATATCTATACGAGCATACTTTGTCTCAGTCACTTGAAAGTAGATCTCAGACAGTTGATGCTTCTACCATGATAAGATTAATAACCTATGCAGAAACTCTTACAACTGTGTAATTGTAGCAATATTATTGAAACATATACTCAGAGGTCTTGATGAAAACACACTTTCTACAAACTGAGTAGTTAGGATCGTTAGGACTGATGAAAAAGTCACTAAAAAGAGAATGTATGGTAATGGAATAGATAGTCAATTTGAATGGGTAAGTGGAAGGCTTTTTAGTCCGACGAATGAATTCCTTCGACCGATTTTCTCCTTTTTCAACGACTAACAACTGTTAAAATATGTATGTACGTAATTTATTTAAGTCTAATCAATAGGACACCTTTCATCCAGGTTCTATACTTGCTAATACTCATTAACATGAGATGATGGAGAAGATTTGTAGCTCAGGTAGATGATTTTGATAGAGTTTTGTTCTCTAAGTTGGATAATTTAGTTTGGACGACCAAACCATACATCAATCCAGTTAATTGTTCATTGGATTTCTTTTATTTTGTTTTATTTTTTTTCCCATAGAAACTAGTCGTTTCCAGTTTAGATGTTATATATTTATTGCACGTGATCTAATAGCTTCCGATTCATCTGGTATGTCAGATCCAATGGCAAGAATTCTTATTGGATCACATGTACTTCAAACACAAGTATTATATCAAACTATGAGTCCAATGTGGGATGTTGTATTATATAAACAAGTAACATTTTATCAAAATGCTCAATCAGTAAAACAAAATCTTCAAGAAGTTATTGTAGAAATATTTGATATTGATCCAGGAGTAAGTTAATTAAATGATTACTGTTTAAGTCCAAACAGTCAAAAACAATATCAATATAGAGTTTGATACTAGGATGGATATTGATCTTGCTGATGAATCTTAAGTGGGACAAAATGAGCCTCTTCAATTTCATTGCTACCCACTAGATTGTAATATGAGTAGAATTATGATTCGATCGTTTACATGAAAATCATTCACCACAGTCAAAATAAAATCAGTCTATTGGTGTTCTATACTTTTCTATTTTCCATAAGAAAAAGACTTGGAAAGATAGCTGGCGTGACATAATACATAGAATGAAGCACCTTAGTAACAGTAATCGTTAATAGGTTTAAAAAAGAAGTAAAGTGAAAACAAAATATGTCCACGGAAGCATACGTGTATTGTATCGGGAAAATTGTTAGGATGAGGTGTGATAATATAAATAACAAAAAATGTAGGTATCCATTTATTGACTGGTATTTATATTTTTATTAATTGTTTACGAAACAGTTATTTTATGATCAGAGATGGGTGGTGGCTAGCAGTGGAATCCAGAACGCGCGTTTCTTAATATTTGGGACTCGTCAGCTTGATATGCCTGTACCAAGAGTTGATGTTCACTCTAGGAACCATTATCTAAGTGGATAATGTGATAGCGTTTGAAATGAACGGTACTAGGTCCGGTCCCAGACTAAACATAAACACTGGAATGTAGGTACATCCAGCTGACGAGTCCCAAGTACAGCAAAACGCCATCCACCTCTGCTTATAATGCTTGTAATTTAATGGCAATATTGAGGGAAACCGCTCAGGATGCAAATTTGCAAAAGAGATTGATCAGTTATTGTCCTAAAAATCAATGGAAAGATTCAAATAAACAATACAAATGTATCGTTTTATGATATTATTATATTAGTCCTAATTGGAAGCTATCTTCCTACTCTGAATTGTTACTATATATTCCACGGTTCTTAAATTACACTCAATAACCTTTATATATATGAATTAGTTTCATTAAAAACGTCCAAGTTATGTAATCAATTATAAAACGAACATGTCGTGCACCGAGTCCTTGAAATGTACTTCATTAATTATTTATGTCATGAATCTAAAATTAAGCGTTTTTAGGACTAATAATATGACTTCTTGCGTTCTAACCGGATGTTGTTTGGGGAAGGGGGAATTTATGGGGACGAGTGGTTATAAGTTGAATCCAGTATAACGGTTAGTGGATTATATGTCTGTAGTGTAAGCAAAGCCATATAGAACACAACAATTCTCCGGATTGATTACGAATAAGAGTCCCTAAACATATAAGTCACTTGATTATCCTTAAGTTTAGGAATACGCAGTAAACTACTTAAATACCTGTTTGGTGTGTTACTGATGTCTACAGATATAAGTAGTATGTATCATCAACCAAAAGTGAAATGTCTAGAGGAAGAAGGTTAAGAAAACCGAAGAAAGAGAATGACAATAAAGAATGTTTGGTGTGAAAATGAAAGAACAAAGAAATCTGAGACGTTTGACTGTTATTTGCGGAAAGAACAGTCAAGTTTGAGACAATTGACTGACATTTTGCAAATGAAGAATTCCCAGACTTTACTAATTTTGTGTACAAGTACATTCGATTGTTTCCAATTGTGTTCTCGTTCATTACATCTGCTTTTAGTTAATTATACCTCGAGTCTCATAATGTGTTCCGCTCCTTTATATTGTATATAACATTCATCCTATATGAAGAGTCATTAGGAACTCAATTTATAGTATTCTAACCTTTAATTTGTATTTTAAAATTACTCATCTGATTAGTTTATTGTCATCCTTGTCTCAATTTCTCCTTATGCCAGTCATACCACTTCTGACAGACTAGACAGTCATACCAATGAGTGAACTACATTTTACCCATCACTTAAGCCTAGGTTTTAACAGAATGGTTATTGGTTTTCAAAATAACGTTTTGGTTAGATGGTGTCTGCATTAATTATTTAATCTTAATGAGATCGTGTATCGACCCAAGTTAAACAGTCATTTAAAACTCAGGAGCAGTAAACATCCGTTTCGTCTTATCAGGGCGAGAATGATAATGATTGGTTTTTTTCCCTGAGTCAGACATGTCGATAGTGTGACAGGTGTTAGATGTGTTATGTATTTCCCTATCCGGACTGTTATTGATTGACTGTTCCTTGTTGTTGGATTGTTTCGGATTTTGGTGTGGAAATGCATTTACGTTCTAGTTAGGCTAATCTCGTGTTCTTGATCTGAGTTGTGTGTTGAAGTCTTGTAGAATAGACACTGAGTGCGAACCTAGTGTAGATATTCGTCTAAGATAAATTTACGTCTCACATACTGCAAAAAGTGAAAGGACTGTTATAACAAGAAACCCTAACGTTATAACAAGTATCCTACGTTTATAACAACTACCAATTCTGAAACTTATTAGTTCAAAAATACTGTCTATTCAATCTTTTCAAACGAGAAAATCTTAAAATGTCGTTATCTCATAGATGATACTAACTACTCACTAACAATTATAAGTAGCATGCTATTTTTCAAATGTTTTCAATTTATTTTATAAGAATGATTTGGAATTCATGGGACGTTGTTTTTGTGAAGTAAATGTTACTTTGGATGGTGAAAAATATAAACCACCACGTTTACAATGGTGGCCAGTATTTCGAGGACAAACACCTGGTGGAGAATTACTTGCTGCTTTCGATTTAATTCAGGTAATTTTATAAAAAAAAGTTTCATGAATTCTTTCTTTTTCATTTTAAATAATAAACAAAAATTTATTTCATTAGTGACTTCGCAACTGGTAGTTAAAAAGAATGGTCAGTCAGAGATTAAACTGAGTCTAGTTGATGGGGTGGGGGTATCTCAAATGATATTGGTTGGTTCATTCTTATCGATCAGAGTTAACACCTTTGAAGATCATAGATCACGAGTCGTTGTGATATGTTAACACTACCAAATGTAATGTAATCTAGACAGCTATAACCAGCGCATTCAATCAATTTGAAGCTCACAATAGAACACACCATTTAGACTGAATAAGAATCTAAAGCTAAATTACAGATTGGCTGACATTGATTTGTTCATGGCATCTTAGTTTTGAGTGATAGACCTAATAGCATTGTGCTCAACATGAGACTAAAAAGATCCTATATTCCACTCCTGGTGAAGGATTATGGTTGCATACTTCCAAGTTATCCAACTCTTTACAAAACGATTTTCTCATATCCCTTGTTTCTAAACGTTCCGTTTAGATGTGGTTAGTTCATGGTGAAAACATTTTGTAATAGGATAACTGTTAATTCTATTTTACACCTCACCACTTTGTCCCTATTTTGGTTCCTTCCGGTTTACTAATTATATTACTTACCAATATTCAGTAACTAATGTCAATCCCGATCATTTTCCAGCCTGCAGTTCATTTCTCTACCTGTTCGTTGAAAAAATTCATGACATATTTCCCAATTATTATTGTAACTGTACTCTAACAAGGTTCCTAAAAGTCATCTTTATAATTCTTCTGCTCATTTAGCCCTTGTTGACTTGTAAGTCTCCATATTTCCTATACATATTTCTCGTCTCAATTTGTTTGGTACCGTTGTTAGATTAGCATAACTACTGGCGGTTGCTTAGTTTACGGTATACTTTTGTAAATCATTGTTATATAATTATTTCAAGAAGCACGTGTTCTTCGATCATAACCTTGATGCGTCTAGACGTTCAAGATATCTTAAGAATTGAGGTTTACAAACTGTATTTTTTATATTTGCATAGTTGAAAGGATGAATAAATTGAAGCTTGACTACCAAGGAAAACCTGGAAGCACTGGACGGCCGTTTCGTCCTATTGTAGGACTCCTCATCAGTGCGCATCCACGACCTCGCCTCGCGAGATTCTAGCTTCAACTGACTCATGCTTTCAACTATGCAAATACTAAATCTCCACAAAAAACCCCTTCTGATTGTATTGTTTATGTTTTCATTATCGGTAGTACCTTATTGTATATAAGTTTCATGTTTTGATTTCGAAATTCTACGTGTCATTCAATCGTTTAATCTGTATCCCCGAGCAGATTGGTTAATACCATTTGAAATACCAAACCTTTACTTGTTATTAAGTTCTCTTTCATTATCATTCTTACAACTCTCACTCTTTTTTGTACATAAATGTATCTATTCAAGGATGATCCCCAAGTGCCATATGAAAATCTGCCTACATTCGAAGAATTAGCTGCATACACAAAAGAATTTGATGATCGTGTTATTTTAAAAAGTATTCCAGGAATGTACTTAGATGATGAAGATGATTTGAATAAAGATTCAGATGACGATGATAATGATGATGATGATGAAGTGGATACAGTCGATGAATTCGATGATTTAATATTTGATGCTGATTCTGTCTTATTATTAGACAATTCTAATGATTTTCAAATAAATAATACAAGAAGAAAACAAATCAAAATTGGTATGGCACCACCAAAACTTGTTTTAGTTAGACGAAAAGGGGATTATCGTATACCAGATAATATTCGACCACCTTTACAACGATTCAGAATGGAAGTTGTATGTTTATACTATTCTCAGTTATTTTATACCTATTTACATGATTAAATTCACTTGGTATTGTTTGTTTGAATCTTCCCATTGATGTTTAGGACTGCAAATGGTCAGTCTCTAATTGGCATATGTGCATACTGTGCGTATTGCCTCAATATAGCCTTAATTCACAAACACTATAAGCAGAGATGGATAGTGGAACACCCTTTTATGATAGCGGACAAACCAGCTTCTAGCTGAAGAGGGAATTAGGAAAAGACGTTGGAAGTGGATAGGACACCCATTGACGAAATCGTCAAGCTGCCTCACGAGACAAGCGCTAACTTGGAATGGTGAAGGGAAACAGAAAATAAAAAGGCCAAAGAACACACTGGTTTTAAGATTGAAACAGACATCAAAAGGATGAATAACATCTGGAAACAAGTGTAAAGAATTGTCCAGGACACGGTTAGATGGAGATTGCTAATGGATGGCCTATGCTCCTCCCTGAGGGGTTACAGGAGTACGAAAGTAATTTGTTCTCCCAAATGGAATAA